>NC_056732.1:99696136-99928636 GCF_019279795.1 Protopterus annectens
GTCTACCTCCAACACCCCACAAGCTAGGCCGGTAACACATACATACACGCAATAAAGGTAAATACACTGCTGCTTTCCAGACCACCAGCAGGAAACTACCTGTGGCAGAGATCTGCAAGGTCTACACTTTAAACATGGATCATGGCGTCCCTTACGGGAGACCAAAAATTTGCCTTGTAGGCAAACTAGTAATGATTGAGGCAACCAGGATGTAGCTGTACATGGAACAGTAGGTTGTCAGGTAGGGGAATCATGGGTATGTAATAATGGGCCTAAGTATGCAGATGTTGGTTGGCAGAGATGTATTAGGCCCGACCCATGGAAGTAATTAATATTCCTATGTGGGTATAGCAGACACCCATACCTGATATTAGGTGGACAGGTGACGGAATGCACGTAATGACTAATGACAACATGTATGAGTCATAAACAGCATGTGCCTCAACAAATGTGTATGAATACATATGTTCTGGGACTGTCAGTGTGTCAGGTTAATAATACCAGTCATCTAAATATGTCCCTGAGGGTGTTATGCAGTGTCCCTGATTCAGTGTTCCTTCTCCCCCATTCATATATGAGGTCTGCTAGTGATGGAAAGCACATATTCCGCCGACTACCTTAGGTAGATTATAACATAATAGGTTGGGGTTATCACCTGTTCACCTTTGCAAGAGGCACTCTCATTTGGGCAGTTGTGTCCTGCAAAATAAATGTTATTATGGCACATGGCCTGTGATTTAGGGCAAAGAATCCATATATTGTCTGTAGTGGTTGCATAAAACGATTATGTTGTATCTGAAACACCTAGATGTTATAGGAAACAGTATTAGCAACTATAATGCTACAAGAATAACCTTTAATTATGCAACCGGTGAAGTAGTCTATTTTCTACTGGCTGTGGGTATGTGTTGCCTTGCCAAATCTGACATCTCTACATATAGGTCCTATAGGGCTGCCACCTTTTCATATGGCCAAAGTGGGACCTGCTCCGTAGAAATGTCAGACGTACCAGGTCAGAACATACCTACAGCCATGCATAGTACAGAATTAGAAGTTATGTACTCACCATAACGTTCCATCTGAGTAGGTGTATTCATTTGTCTGCAACCTGTGGGTTATGGATCCGACATCGGATCCGAACTGGCATGGTTTACCAGCTATGGATCCAAGCTCTCAGCTCCTCCCCTCACCCATAATGCCCTGCTCTCCCTACATGACCTCAGATCGAGTTTGCCAACAGCATAAACACCCTGAAAAGGGTAACACAACATATGCAGGAAACTGAAAGGCCAGGGGGATAGGAGGGCGGGATGGTTGCAGACAAATGAATACACCTACTCAGATGGAACGTTATGGTGAGTACATAACTTCTAAATCTGAAGTAGGAGATTCATTTGTCTGCAACCTGTGGGACAGAGTCCCAGCTACCTGAATCTTGGGTGGCCATCATGGAAGGATATTCCGGAGCACCACGGAGCCAAAGGATGCACTACCCTTAGATGTAAGATCCAACTTGTAGTGGGAAATAAAGGTATGAGATGAAGCCCACGTGGCTGCTGCACAAATATCATCTAGAGGAATCCTAGCCTTAAAGGCTGCCGAGGTAGAGACTGACCGGGTTGAATGGGCATGTACACCTCCAGCGGGCCTTCCAAGCTTGATAAGCTAGTAAGATACATTGTGAAATCCAGCGAGATAATGAGACTTTGGAAATTGGCTTGCCCAAATTAAATTTAGCAAAGGAAATGAACAACTGGTCGGATTGCCTATGACCAGCAGTCCTGTTTAGATAAAATCTAAGTTGCCTGTGAACGTCTAAGGAGTGAAGCTTGTACTCACCCTTGTTTTGATATTTAGGGAAGAAAACAGGGAGGTTAATGGATTGATTAATGTTAGCTTCAGAAGCTACCTTAGGAAGAAAGGACGGGTTGGTCCTGAGGAAAACACGGTCCGGATGAAAGACCAAGTACGGAGGTTTAGCTGATAATGCTTGAAGCTCTGAGACTCTCTTGGCCGAAGTAATGGCTACTAAGAAGGCGGTCTTGAAAGATAAGAATTTCAGATCTACCGTGAGCCGGTTCGAAGGGGGGAGTGGTCAAGGCCTGAAGAACTAAGGAAAGGTCCCAAGGAGGAACCGCTTGCTTTATAGGGGGCCTGAGAAGAAAGGTACCTTTAAGGAAAATCTTACACAATTTGGCAGACATCAGTGGACTGGAGTCATGACCAATGTGATAATGAGAAATTGCTGCAAGTTGTACTTTGACCGTGGAACTGCTGGCACCATCATTAAAAAGAGTGGTTAAGAAGTCAAGCACCAAAGGGAGAGGAACTGTGAAGGGGTTTAGGCCTTGCCGTTCCGCCCACAAAGAGAGACGTTTCCACTTGCTACGGTAGACTTTCCTAGTGGATGACTTATGAGCTGCCACCAGGATGGCCTTAACAGGGGACGAAATACCGGGAGTCCTGATCAGGAGTGGAACTGGAGCAGCCAAGCGGTCAGCTTGAGGTTGTCCAGGTTCGGAGGAGATAAGTGGGATGGATCCGGAATGGGATCTAGAATCCAAGGAGGATTCACTGAGTGAGACCTTAGGAAGGGGAACCAGATCTGTCGAGGCCAAAAGGGAGCAATGAGGATCATTCTGCACCCCAACCGAGAGGCTTTCTGAAGAACTTGGAGCATCAGAGGCAAGGGGGGATAAGCGTAAAGAAGACCGGGTGGCCAAGCATGCACCAGAGCGTCTCTTGGGGAACCTCCGGGAGGAGGTATCAGGGCGAAAAAACTGTCGCATTTGGTGTTTGAGGGAGGCATAAAAGATCGCAACAAGGAGTTCCCCATTGTGCGAAGATGCGTTCCGCTACCTGAGTATTGAGAGACCACTCGTAGGGGGTGAGAATGGTGCGACTGAGTTTGTCCGCCAGGATGTTGGACCGACCCAGAATATGCATTGCTATGAGAAAGCAGTTGGTGGAGATTGCCCATTCCCACACTCTCATGGCTTCTCGACAAAGGGGGTAAGACCTGGTTCCTCCCTGTTTGTTGATATACCAGACAACAGACATGTTGTCCAATTGAATCGCAATTGTTCCCAATGGAAGAAAGGCCTGAAGTGCTGGCAACGCTAAGAGCACTGCTCTCATCTCTAGAACATTGATATGCAAGGTCTCTGAATCATCCCACATGCCTTGGACCATCCGGCCTGCAAAATGCCCCCCCCACCCGAGGCGGGAGGCATCCGTGGTCTCCGTGGCGAGAGGGGGAGAGGCACAAAAGGGGCGGCCTCTGTGGAGATCTGGAGAGTGTAGCCACCACAGGAGGGACCGCCTGCACGCTTTGCTGATCGCAATGGGATGATGCATAGGAAGAGCAAGATACGACCACTGAACCATGAGTGTCCATTGAAGGACACGCATATTGAACCTGGCGAGAGGGAGAAGTGCAATCGCTGCCGCCATGGACCCTAGGGCCCTCAGGACCAACTCCGCTGGAACTGAGTTTGAGTGGAGAATGGCCCGCACCTGGAGCTGTAGGCTTTGCACTCTGTCCGCTGTGAGGAAGGCTCTCAATCTCCTCGTGTCTAACCTGGCACCTATAAAATCTATGAGCTGAGTGGGTGCTAGGTTGGATTTTTTTGTGTTTATCGTGATGCCCAGGCGTGGAGCAAGATGGAGAAAGGAGTCTCGCCAAGAGAAGTAGATGCCTTGTTGGGGCGGTGAGAAGCCAGTCATCCAGGTAAGGAAAGACCTGCACCCCCTGAAGCCTCAGGTGGGCCGCTACCACTGCTAATACTTTGGTGAACACCCTGGGGGCTGTGGTGAGACCAAAGGGAAGGTAGTGACTGGCTCCCAGCCAGAAGCGGAGAAACCTCCTGGAGCGCCTGTCCATTAGTATGTGGTAGTATGCATCCTTGAGGTCTATGGAGCACATCCAGTGGTTTTCTCCCAGAAGGGGGAGAATAGACTGCAATGTAACCATTTGGAATTTCTCCTTGGGAACTGCCAGGTTCAAAAGAGAAAGGTCTAAAATTGGTCTTAGATCCCCCATCTTTTTTGGCACTAAAAAGAACCTGGAGTAGAACCCTAATCCGATCTGGTCTGGGGGGACGGGCTGGATGGCTCTTTTCTTTAGCCGATGGCCAATTTCTGCCAAAGCGGCCTCCCACTGACCGGGTGGAACGTCAGGGAGGGACTTCAATTTTGGCAAGTGAAGAAAGGGGATACGGTATCCTCTGGATATGATCTGGAGAACCCAGCGGTCTGATGTTATGAACTCCCATGCCGCTAGGTGCTCCGGAACGTCCCTGACTGCCTCCAGAGTGGAGCAGCCGGGCAACCCTCAGGGCTGCTGCAGGCCGTTCAGAGAAGGGTTCTCTGGACCCAAAGTTCCTGGGAGCCCCTCTGCCCTAGGGCGGCGTCCTCCCTGTCCTCCTCTGCCACGGAAGGACTGGTTGTCCGAGCAGGCTGGGATTGCTGCGACTTCGGAACCACATCTTCTTCTGACCCTTTTGGTTCCTAGAATAGGGCCTCTGGGTGCAGAGAAGCGGATTCGACGGCAGACAGCGTCTTCCCGCCCTTCTCGCTCTGGGTCAAAGTGTCGCGAACAGTTTTGCCAAAGAGGGCAGAACCATCGAAGGGGGCATTCACAAATGACACCTTGAAGGGCTCCGAGAAATCGCAATGACGGAGCCAGGCCTGAAGTCTAGTAACTAGGCCTGCCCCTGCGGCTCTAGCGGCACCTTCCATAGCATGGGACAGTAGCCGCATAGAGGTATTAGTGACGGACCTGAGAGTGGCCATGCGGGTGGAGTGCAGCACTTTGTCCTCCTCCGACATGAACTCTGGGGGGGATGCAGCGTATTCTTTTATAAGATCGCGCTGCATCCTAATCACATGTGCCAGGTAGTTCAGCGCCCTTACAGAGAAGGTCGCTGAACTAAACATCCGCTTCCCCAAGTGGTCCATCATCCGAGACTCCTTGCTCGGGGGATGGACTGAGGGACTCTTATGAGCAAGTTCCCTCTTGGTGGCCGCCGCCATCAACATGGCATCTACCGGAGGCCCCTTACTCCAATGGGCACGGTCAGCCGGGGGACTGAGAATACGGTCGGGCCTTTTTGGGATTGGCTCCACGGTGTCTGGTTCCTTCCACGCCCTGGTGGTAATGAGGTCCACCAGGGGGTCGGCAGGAGGGGACACCCAAGAGGTAGACGGGCCCGCTTCAAATGCCTCCAAGAACACGGACTCGTCCGAGGAAGACTTGGGGGCAGACCACCCCCCCTTATGCGGAGCATTTCCATGATGTCTCCAAATGAGACATCCTCGGGGGTGATCTTGGGGAGCCTTCCCCTTCCTCCAAGTCCATGTCTTCTGTGAGAGACTCAGGGGAGTCAATGTGCCAACTTTTGCACGTATGTTTGCGGGGAATATCCTCTGGGGGGCTGTCAGAGGACTCCTTGCAAACAGTGACCTGTTCCAGGGGAACAGCTTGGGGCAAAGGGCGGGCTGTCCCAAGGGCCGGATGGTGGAAGCCTGACCCAGTGCAGATGGAGCGGACGGAGCGAAGCAAGTGCTGGGGTCCGGAGACCTCAACAGGGCCCTCTCCACTACATCAAAAGCGAATGGGAGCCGACTCGACCAAAGGATCCGACAATCGGCTCCCTCGATCCGAGAGTGGATCGGAGCCGGCGCCGGCCGGATCCGGGACAGTGTGCTCCGACACAGACGGCGCCGAAGGAGCACTGATCCCCCCGGATCCGAAGCTCGGATCCAGGCTCCGAGAGGTCGGATCTGAAGCACTCTGGGCAGGGTCGGATCCGAAGTACCAAGTACTATCGGCGCCGACCCACCCCGCTCGGCTGCTCGGCTCCAACTGCTCCGAACCCGGGTAGCGAGTCAGAGAAGGAGCAATTTGCTTAAAGAAAGGGGTCGAGCTCCCCCCCAGAGGGGGGGGAGGCAAGAGCACTCCCATCTGCATCTGGGCCTGGATGAACCTTCTCATCATCCGGTCCAGATCAGCATCCGACAGGCTATAGGTCGATCTCGACGAGGCTACCGAGGTAGGCCTAGAGTGCCTCCTGGGTAGCCTCGATGGAGATCGGGTCTCCTCCTCCTCAGGTCCCGGTGAAAAACACACAGGAGACCGGAGCCGAGGAAGGGGAGAACCAGCAGACAAGGAGGCCGGAGGAGAAGCCCGCTTGGCTGGCGGGGCCGAAACAGAGGTCTCGGCCTGCCGCTTATGGTGCTTCTCCCTCCGGTCCTTCTTTCTAGCTTTCCTCTCCTCTGAACCACTACAGGGAGGTTGAGTCCCAGGAGGAGGAGGGGGAGCCGGAGAGGAGACAACCGTAGGAACGGTTACCCCGAAGGAGCGGAGGCCGGAGCCGAGTCCGGTGGCAAAAGACCCACCAAGACAAGCTTGGACCTCCGCTCCTTCAATGCCCTGGGGTTGAACCCTGCACAAATGGAACATCCAGAAGTGAGGTGTTCAACCCCAAGGCATCTAACGCACCGAGTGTGGCCATCAGCAGGGGAAAGCTTATGGCCACACTCGGAGCACTTGGAGAACACAGCTTTGGGTTGTTCAGACATCCCAAATACCAAAAGTTACTTAAACTAAAGTTAAAGCAAAAGTAACTAAACCACAGAACAGGCCCAAACACACACTACGCTACCAGCGAGGGGAGGGATGAGTAAAATTAAATTTTAAAACACTAAAAGTATAATTAAGTAATAGGGAAACCTAAACTTTCACACAGCTTTCACACAAAAATTCAAAATTTAACACTTTAAACACTGAAAAACTGCACTTAGCTGAAGAGCTTAGGAACACAAATCTGGTCACCAGCATGGCAAACAAGATCTGAGGTCATGTAGGGAGAGCAGGGCATTATGGGTGAGGGGAGGAGCTGAGAGCTTGGATCCATAACTGGTAAACCATGCCGGTTCAGATCCGATGTCAGATCCATAACCCACAGGTTGCAGACAAATGAATCTCCTACTTCAGATCTATATGTATTAGCACATATAAAAGCTTAGTCTAGTAGCAGTCCAGTTGCTTATGCTACTTCACATAACATATAGAAGTGTCATATATACAATAACTGTTACATGCAACTATTAGAGAAATGTAGAATATAATATTGTCCTGTAATCAGGACATTTGCTATGTCTTGATTATTTCTGCATGACACATACGCCTAAGGAGGCACTGTCCCACGCAAAGTGGGACAGGTGTTAATCCTAAAGTCCCACCTCGGCCAAATAAAAGGTGGCAAACCTACAATAGGTATGCAGTAGCATGACCCGTCAGATGGATGTGGGTCCCAAAACACATTTACTTGTCTGCATTGCAGAGTATCGGTTCCCATGTATCAGCCAGATGGGAGCAGATTGTATGAGGAACACGCATATAATATGATTAACTCACTGGACAGGCCGCCGATTCCGTACAGTCGAACGCCATGCCGTCGCCTAATGATCAGCCATACCCGATACTGTAGTCATGTAGTCTGATGTAATAAGCATCACAAGGGATCGCTCCCACCCAGCGTGAGTGACACATGCAAGCAACAATGTTGGTGCATGTGCAAGTGAGGGAGCAAGCAGGTGTAACCGTGTTTGGCTACCAGTATGCGAGTATTGCACTGGTAAAGAAATGTGGAGTCTAACCAAGTGTAAGAAGCTGTAACCAGAGGTCAGCAGTGCTTAACACCACGCAAACCCACGCACAACCACTCCCAACTGCTTCAATGTGCCTTACTCACTCCGTATCCAATGGGCTTATTCTGGCCGCTAACAAATAACCGTCCTTTGCAAGTGTTGGTAGCAACACCCTGTGCACACAGCTAATGTGAATTACGAATATACCAATGCAAATATACAGACAATAGACAGTACCACATACCATATGGCACAGTCATCCAACAGTATAGCAATGTACCAGCAGATATGTCTGGACCACTGGTGTTTGCATACCTGGCCGTCTTGTGTTTACTTGTGTGAGCATGCCCAGTATGACCATTATGCATGTTGTCGACTGACATTGCCGTCATACCTTCATGTGTTTGAACATGCCCAGTATGGCCAACTGTATCGCATGTGTTACATGTCCAGGTAGTCAGTACTGTGGTGCTGACCTCTGTGTTGTACACTGACAGGTGGCATGCTGTGTCTGCAGGGTATCCATCGGTCATGTGGCATTGACTGTTGCTACATTTCCGCACAGCATGGGGGGACATCCAACTGTATCCACATTCCTACACAGCACCGAGGGGAGCGCACCTGACTGTTGTTATATGTGTACGTTGGAAGGGGGGCACATCTGACACTTGTACACTTTTGCTACTATTGTACTGGTATGTCATGTACTCCATTTCAGTGTGTAGACCTACCTATTGTGCTGGCTAGAGGCATACCAGTGTACTCCAGATCTTGGCTTTAATTACCAACATATTAGTTTCAGACGTCCTAGCCTTCACAACCTACATCCAACTGCCTAGCCTGCTGTAGTCTGACTGTACAGGTCTGTGGGGGGGGGGTCATCCATTGGGCATATTCAGAGGCCATAGTACAGCATTTGTCTGTGTTGGTCTACACCTGTCCAGCTGGTTGAGACTTGTGTGGGCTGTATGGACACACATGATGCTCAGCCCATTACCCCCAGTGGGTTATGACACCCTATGTACTACTGGCTACTATCGTGACCCCGTATGTGCTACAGATGTCATGGTGCCACTATGGACATCTACTGTCTGCTGCCTTAACATTCAGCCACCAAATTCCCTTGCATGCTCACATCCTTACCATAGCTACAGGTAACAACACATTCTAATACAACTGCCAATTGGTAGGTTGATTGACTTACCTTGAGGGTGTGCCAGACCTGAGGATGGTGCTGGAGGGCTACCTATGTCTGATGCACACAGTGCACTTCCTATACATGGCTGAGCACAGGTAGTGTCATGTTTGGCATCCCTTTTACTGTTTGTGCAAGTCAGAGAGGGTGACATTCCCTGGGTACCTATTGTGTCAGTGCATATGCTATGCATTGCCTCTTTGCCAAGGCCAGGTCATACCGGGCACACCTTCTTCTGCCTACTGGGCCAGCTCAGGTTGTTCCTCCTCCGAGTCACTCTGTGTCTGTACAGGCCTTGGTATTGGTGGGAGGCTGTGTGGCCCTGCCCCATGCTGTTCCTCCTGCAGCTGTTTCTGCAGGATCATATTGTGTAGCATAGCACATACCATAAAAATTTGGGTACATATAGCTGGCGAATACTGCAAGGCTCCACTGGATGTGTCCAGACACCGGAACCGTGACCTGGGCATCCCAAACACATGCTCTATTATATGTCTGGCCTGTGTGTGTGCCACATTATGACATAGTTGTTCAGGTGTGTATGCATTTCTGATGGGTGTCATCAGCCACGGCTCCAGTGGGTACCCAGCATCCCCCACTAGGTGACCATAGGGGATGTCCATATTGGCAAAGCTGTGGTACAGCTGCGTCAGATGCCATATATCAGAATCGTCATAGCTTCCAGGGCAGCCAGCACACACATTCAGTATAATGCCCTGGGCATTGCATACGACCTGACAGTTGATGGAGGGGATGCCCCCGTGATTAATGTAGGTCCTACCCTGCTCACTGGGTGGTGCTTTGATGCATACGTGCATGCAGGCTATAGCACCCACTATCCCAGGGTAGTCTGCCATTTGGTGGAAGAGATGCATATTGCTGGTCAACACCTCACGTGTGTTGAGGAAATGTACGTGCTCACTGGCATGTGGTGACATGGCATCCAGGAACTGGTGGAATACCCTGGATGCAGATGCCTGTGAGACCCCCATGATATCCCCAGTTGTGCTTTGGGAGGTACCTGTGGCTAGTATACCTAGGCCTACACATACCTTGTTATCCACTGGGATGGGTTCCCCTCAGCCTGTTCGATGTGTCAGGTGCAGCCAGCACAGCTCAACAATCTGCTGTAGGAGGTCTCCGTCCACCCCATAGCGCTCCACTATCTCCAGCTCATGTAGCAGCTGGTAGGTTACCCTTGGTCTGCACAGTTTTCTCTGTCTCCTCACTGAGGGTTGTTCGGCAGCATTCACATCCTCACCACCCTCAGCCTCCTGCACATGTTGGTCTATGTTGCCTGCTGCAGCCCTTCTCATTTCATTGGATTGTTTTGTAAAATTTTCCCGCATGTATACACCAGTGGTGTAGAGAGTGGAAAAACCCGAGGGTATGGTGCTTGCTCACTTTATCGTAGTGTCCTGGGCCGGGCTGGGCCTGTAATCTGCTGATTGTGATAATTATCACCTGTTTGCCTAGTTTGTTCACCTTGACTACTCTCCTACTGCTGTTGTCCCTCCCAATTGCACTAGGCAGGTATAGACACACTCCTAGCTTAGGCATGCTAAGCCAGGAGCAATCCCGAGACACAGGGCTCCAATATCTGTACAGTATGCCTGACACCCCCCCCCCCATGCTTTCACCTATATTTGAGTCCTACACCTGGCTATCTATACTCATAAACTCTTGGGATCTGCATCACACCCTGGGGATAAATGGGATTCACTACTTTCCACCGTGTTTGCATAGTATTGTCTTCTAATGCATAGTTACATGACCCATACTGAGCCTCCCCAAAAATAACCACTGATTACTGTCACGCAGACCTACACACAACTGGTTAAAAGCACCTTACTATGACCATATTCAATGTCTCTTGTTCTTCCCAGCAACAAAACAATCAGCCTCTGCACGGCTTGAAACTGGGACCCTGCATACCACAGATGATGTGCTTTACCACTAAGCCATGGCAGATATACATACATCTGAGGTTATCAGGTACAGATTATCCAGCACAGGCATTGAACAGTATAGGACAAGTATTCCATCATGTAGATTTATGTGTGCTAATGTCCACACACACACACACACACACACACACACACACATATATATATATATATATATATATATACCAATGAAACAAATAGTAAACCTAAAAACAGTCCACAACAGGAGTCCAACGTCTGAAAGAAGACCAACAGTTCAATAAGCCTAAACGCTAATTTTATTTGATACAAAAGAGCGTTTTCGCTACTGAAAAACGCAGCTTCCTCAGAGGTTCAATAATCAGTCGTAATGTGAGTAAATCAATGGTTACAAATTTTAAGCTCTAAGTAACAGGAAGTGACAAAACAGTATCATGAGAAAACATCAAAGCGCATACACACAGCGCATGTTCAACACTCTTAAAAAGTGTACGTTTTTAAAAAAAGACACTATAAAGACAACATATCTTGTAAAACAAAGAATCAATGCATTAAAAGAAACATTCCTTAAAAAATTTTTTAACACAAGGATGGTTAAACTACAAAGTTCTAATAAACCACTAATATTTCCATTATAAAAACAAATGTGTATAATGTATAATATACACCCCTAATATTTTAATTTTTATTTAAGGCTAATTAAAACAGATACCTCAAAGAGCTGTATTAAGATAATACATAATGATAGGTAGACTCTAAAATTAGTAATGAGTTAACCTATCGCAAGTAACTCCGTAATTTGAGAACTGCAGCTATGTTACAGTTCTCATTTAAACCGGGAGCTCTGAACGTGTCCAAAGCAAGTTGCCATTCGAGCTCCCGGTTTTCTAAAATAAGAGATGTTGGACCACCTCTAACATCTGTCGGAACATGGTCAATACCCATAAATGAAAATGTGTGCCCAGGATTTTTGTCTATGTGTTTTGCTAAAGCATTATCATCTTTGTTCTTTTTGATTGCATACACATGTTGGTATATTCGTTCACGGACCTTACGGTCCGTTTTTCCAACATAAAAAGCTGGGCAACAATCACAAAGAGCAATATATACAACAGAACGGGTTTGGCAGTTTATTTTATGATGAATCTGATATTTTCTTTTCCTAATATTGAAAGAGTTACCAGGTTTTATATATTTACAAAAATTACAGGATTCACACTTAAGTGTACCTTTTTGTCTATTAAAAGAGTAATTTTTGGTGTTCCTTTGCAAAATTTCTTTTAAATTACTAGCTCTTTTGTACACTACACTAGGACAAGGACCCAATTTCTCCAGAAGTACTGGTGAGTTGGATATAAAATGCCAATTTTTACATATAATTGACCAAATTGCCTTAGAATTAGTGTTAAATGTTGTAACAAAACTTAAAGCAAACTTATGTTCGATATTTTTTGTTAAAGGCATTACAACATCCTCTATTAAAACTGATTGCTCAATCTCTGTTAAAATAGTGTCAAGTAACCTAGGAGTGTCAGTTTGGACACTCAGAAAAAAGGTTTTTCTGGTTAAGAAGTGGTTTATAAAACCCTTCCGTCCTTTTCTGATTGACTTCTTTTATAAGCTCATCAATTAAATTTCCTGGGTAACCCCGATTCAAAAATAAATCCCTCAAAAAAGTACATTCTTTACTAAAATCTGAAAGGGTACTACACATCCTGCCCGCTCTGACCAGTTGGCCTTTAACTATTGACCGCTTTTGTCTAAAGGGGTGAAGGCTCGAAAAGTGTAAGAAAGAATTAACATAAGTAGACTTCCTGAAAATAGTTGATGTTAGCACCTTGTTATCAAAATCTTTGACTAATTTGACATCCAAATAATCAATTTCTTTGGTAGAAAATTTGTATGTAAATTTTAAAAATTGTATAGTTTCATTAATGACCTGTACAAAGTTTTTTGCAAAAGTGGCATCCTCATCAAAAAGAATGAAGATGTCGTCTAAAAACCTAGTGTAAAATATGACGTTCTTCATCAAGTCAGGGTTGTTAAACAAAAAGTGCCTTTCCCAATATGCGACAAAGAGATTAGCAACACTTGCTCCACAAGGGGAGCCCATGGCCACCCCTTGTTTTTGCAAGTAGAACTCTTTGTCGAACACAAAAAAGTTGGACGTCAACACAATGTCCAATAATTCAGTGACTAAATCAATTTCGATTCTTGGGGCTCCTAACTCATTTAACAAAAGACCAATCCATTCCACAGCTTCTAGATGTGGAATGGATGTATACAGGTCGATGACATCAATTGTCAAAAAATTATTGGAAAAGTCAAATGGAATGTCATTAATATTATTGAGAAAAGTCCAGGAGTCTTTACAGATACCTGTGAGCAATTTAATGTATTTTGTCAAGATGTTGTCAATCAGTCTTGAACAAGGGTAAGTCATAGAAGAACGTGCATCAATCAAAGCCCTCATAGGGGGATTTTGTACATTTTTATGAATCTTAGGGATCCCAAACATAACTGGGACTTTTGGGGGAAAGATGTCAATAAAATTAAAAAGGTCTAAGTCAATTTTACCCTCCAAAAATAAGTCCCTGTAATAGGCCCTAGTTCGTCTTTGAGAGATGTTCACTTCATTTAAAGATACCAACTCATATGCAGAACTATTAAGTGTAGAAAGCATTTTTTCTTTGTTTTGGAAGTCATCAAACAAAACTAAACCTCCTCCTTGAGTCCTACACCTGGCTATCTATACTCATAAACTCTTGGGATCTGCATCACACCCTGGGGATAAATGGGTTTCACTATTTTCCACCTTGTTTGCATAGTATTGTCTTCTAATGCATAGTTACATGACCCATACTGAGCCTCCCCAAAAATAACCACTGATTACTGTCACGCAGACCCACACACAACTGGTTAAAAGCACCTTACTATGACCATATTCAATGTCTCTTGTTCTTCCCAGCAACAAAACAATCAGCCTCTGCACGGCTCGAAACTGGGACCCTGCATACCACAGATGATGTGCTTTACCACTAAGCCATGGCAGATATACATACATCTGAGGTTATCAGGTACAGATCATCCAGCACAGGCATTGAACAGTATAGGACAAGTATTCCATCATGTAGATTTATGTGTGCTAATGTCCACACACACACACACACACACACACACACACATATATATATATATATATATATATATATATATATATATATATATATATATATATATATACACACACACACACACATACGTTGATATAGAATATATATCTCAACAGCGGACCACGTGATATCAAAGCATTAGACAAGAATGAAAAGGAAACCACATGCGCCTCCTGCATTATGTACTGATGTTAATATCAAGGCAAGTGTGTTTCTGTGTGTCACACGGGTTCAGACTGTATTAAGGGTAAGATTAGAGCTGCTGACATTACTCACCAGACCTATTGCCGAATGTATGTGCATGTCTTGTCAACCCAGTCTCTTGGCCAATTGTGACATTTATGGCCGCTATATAGGAAAACAACAAAACACGCTCCTCAACATATCCAGTAGCTAGCCACTCACAGACACCAACACATAGGTTATAACTGCCAAACACATACACCTGTCATGCCTTGGAATAGACCACCTACCTGTCTATTCTATCACACTACAGCATTATGCAGTTACAGAATGTGCTACCGAGATTACTGTGACACAACACTCCCAGAGGTGTACTTCTAGGTGGGTGACATCATCAGCATTGGCAAAGACGGTGATAGGGATTGTATGGCGTGTGAGCAGTCTAAAAGCATAATTCTGTCCATAGGCAGACAGCGACACACACACACACACACACACACACACACACACACACACACACACACACAGTGGGCATGGCTGGGATTAGAACACAGACCTAACTACCTTATCACACTACAACATTACACAGTTACAGAACGCGCTACCGAGATTACTGGGATACAGCACTCCCAGAGGTGTACTTCTAGGTGGGTGACATCATCAGCATTGTCAAAAATGGTGATAGGGATTGTATGGAGTGTGAGCAGTCTAAAAGCATATTTCTGTCCCCAGGCAGACAGAGACAAACACACGCCAGTGGTGGGATCAGGACAACTGCCTATCTACGGACCACTATTACAATACTACATAGATATGAGCAGCGCCACAGACACTACACCTTTCAAGACTGTCAATATGACCTTCTAGGAATGTGGACATTGACATGGATGCTGGCAGTTATGATGTACATACCTGTGAACCTGTGTGTTCAATGTAGGAATCCATCCTGAAGTGGGGTATAGCCATCTGTTGACTGGATGACTATTATCACTATACAGGGTTACAATGGCCATGCCCATGCACATAGAGGCACATAACTGGCACAAGTTGTCACTGGGCATGCTCACACACTTAGTAGCACACGGCCATTTGGAATGCACTATGTGTCCATCTACACAACGTTATACTGGGCATGCTCACACACTTAGTAGTACAGGGCTATTTTGTATGCATTCTGATTATAAACACAGAAGGGCACAGTGGCCATGCTATTACAATTAGACATGAACAACACATTGTAATGGACTCCGGTGTTGATAGTTGTCATTGTTAGCAGGAACGCTACACTACATATATCTGACACTGGTCTTCTACACAACATCTGCTGCTGTCTATCACCTTAGATGTACCAGTCTAAACCTGGCACACTACTACCACCTGTGGTGATGTCCTGCCAGGAGTGGCTACTTCGCCCATATAGTGCCATTCATAGTCGAATGTCCTGAGACCAGGTTAACACCCTGACACCTAGAGGACAACTGCATTGTATGTGTTTGCTAAACAGTGCTAGATGTGTAGCATTCGTAATTACAGCTGTCCAATGTAGATCCAACAATGGGGAATACTGACATCTGTGCAGTGAGGAACACCTGACTGAAGGCTCAATTGTGCACAATAGCCCTACCACCGTATACCTCGGATACAGGCATGTGGGCCATAACACAGGTACGGACCGCTCCAGGGGGTGATGTCCCCAGGTACATAAAGGCCACTCACATGTACTGACCAGTACAACCTCAAAAGGCATCACAGATGTGTCAGGTGCAGATCACAGTGTCAAAAGCTGCATTCTAGGATGTAGCCCTCAGACATCACCATGTTCTTGGACCAGCAACACACATCCATACATGTGGTAGAACACATAATACTACAACACCATGTGACCCATGACCAGTGGACTGTACTTAGCTCTACATCAACTGTGCAGACTACCCATGTACTGACACAGTTGCATCATGTGTTATGCAATGCAATGATACCACTTTTCATAACCAGGTTGGCTGTACACATAACAGGGGCCCTGGGTCATATACAGCGGTAACAGATGACTGTTGCTGTACACCAGTAAACACCCTCATGTTTGGATATGACATGCATGTACCTGCCATGGATATATACATGCCACACACACACACACACACACACACACACACACAACACATATGTACATAGCATAGCTGTTGCTGTCCTTCGTGCAGACAGATGGCTACAGCAATTACACACATGCACATGGAAGGTAGGTCCATGGCTGTTGAATGCTAACAGTACATAAGGTGTGATATCAATGTTGACTGAGTTAACATTCCCTCTGTACTGGTTACCCATGACAACTATCATATCATACAACAGTCCATGTGTCATGTATGTCATCACACATGTCCACCAATTGCAATGCTTACAAACATGGCTAAATGACAGGAATGTAGGACCTATACACATGTACATGTAGTAGTGTGCATTCAGCTACCATGCATGCTGATGTTTGCAGGTGACGTGTGTCTTACTACAACATGCAGTTGCAATGCAGCCCCATCATTGCCAACTGTATATGGTGATATAATGACAGTACGGTAAGATGTACATCAGGTATGGATGGATGTGTGGACATAATTAAGTGGTGGGCCATCTTTGCAGATGGATGTTTGCTGAAGACAGCTCACATGTGTGTCACAAGCCGTCCTACAATGACATGTACAAACACTAAGCTATGTTTCTGTTAATTGAAGGGGAACACATACAACCTACACAGCGGACAGGGTGTCACTGACTGTAAATCACTTGACACCTGTAACACTTAAGACCTCCCGTGTGTATATATCAGCACAGTGGCCAAAGGTAGCATCGGTACACATTGTAATGCGGGCGATACTGCTGCATGTCTGGCATACATATCATAAGATAGCAGGTGTTTGATTCACAGTACTGACATGTGTGTTTGCTTGTGTGTCCATATATGCCACGTATGATGGGGAATACATCCCAATTGTTACTCACTCTCCTGTACACTGTTGTAGAGATCTGTACATACTGCATTGTAGAAAGCAAGACATAGGCAGGGGTGGGGTGTGCATCACACACATGTGAGCTATCTGTATGTGCATGACATAGATGCATTCAATTGTGGACTCCACAGTGTGTGTGTGTGTGTGTATGTATGTATGGCTGTCTGGTCCATGGAGTGAGGATGTATGTTACCATAGTGAACAGCTAGGACCCCTAACCCCTCCAGGTGATGCAATCTACTACCCTGTTGATGCCATTGATCTTAGGCATTACTGACTACCTGTACATGTGTATTCTCTGTGTCGCGTCATGTGTGCGCACAGTACTGTAATGGTGATTACCACATAGGCAGGGGTCCTCACCTCAATATTATCAAGTGTGTGTGTGTTACAGTGTTGTTGACCCTGTGAGTGTGAGCGTGTTACTGTGTGTCTGAATACATGTGTGTGAATACCTGTGTGTGTGTGTGTGTGTGTGTGTGTGTGTGTGTGTGTGTGTGTGTGTGTGTGTGTGTCTAGTTGTGCATTCTCATCCTGTAATGTGAATGTGTATTACTGCTACACAGTAATGACTCAAGCTATCAACTGGCCTCTACCCTTGTCATCAGCTAGACTGCTATGTAAACTCCCCCCCATGTAACTGTACCTGTGATGTCACCCGGTATGGATGTCACATCTCTAGCCACTGTAGCTTAGTACACAGCTCCCATGCTCCTGGATCAGTAGATGTGTAGACATCTTTGGAATGTCAGCCTTTCTAACAGTGAGGTTGAAGCTACGAATAGCATGCTGGTATTGCCATACATACCTGTGAGTAGTCCACATTTACTCATGGGAAACTAACTGCAAACACTGACACTCAAGGGCACATGGAATTAGACCTGAAGGAGGGAAGCAGGACATCATGTCCAACATGCTGTTACTGTTGTTACCAAGACACATACTGTGAACAGAAAACAATGCATTCTAAACCTGTACTACATGGTATGTCTGCTGCATGTCAAGAGTACACAACAATTGTAATCTACACTTATCTCCCTATTCTGATCACCCTGTGCAACAGACCATATGAGCATGTCCCTGCACCGATGGTGTGGATGACAGGGATGTGGCACAGGCATAATCATATGCACATGGTGATAATGTTTGCCAGGGGCCTAGGCTGCACCAGTGGATGACACCATGTGTGTGGGTTAGGGCCTGTGATCTAATTGGCTATGTGTGGTTGTTATGCATATGTGTGTTGCGGTGCCCTACAGATGATTCTGGTGTGTGTGTGTATGTGTGCACACAGTTCTGCCATGTGTCTGGCCTACACAGGGGTATTATTGACAGCTCCAGACTGTACAGATCAAGTTTTACAGCTCCGGTGTCTGGCCATGGCCACGTGACCCGTGCCTGCCAGGGGTTGCACGGGCACTACCAGGCAGAGGTGCAGATTGGGTACTGTCCAATGACACATGTCCACTGGAACTGTGCCCCCGTTGGTACCATCCAGGGCCTGGTGAACATGGCCTGCTGTGTCCTGGTGTGGACAGTGCAGCACCAGCTGCACTTCTGCTGCTACCATCACTATGGGAGTGGGCATGTGAGGTAGCTCGTTCACGTATACCTGCACCAGGTGACATAGCTGGCCTACATCCACATGCCCTATGCCTCACTCCTACCAGATGTTCCAGCACAGACAGCTCACACTTGCGGATTGTCATACCATGGTCAAGGATTCCTACCATGTCACCCAATTGTCTGTCCAAAACCTCAGCAATCTGCTGTTGAGCATTTGCCATTCCCTGGATGTTGTTGTTTAAAGAATGGATAGCAGCCCTCTGAAGCCTCTGCCCTTCTCTGTTCTGCCATTTAGCACATGTCTGTGCCACCATTACAGCCTGAAACATGCATCTGATGACACCAACTGCTGCGTTCTGTCCTGCAGGGGCATGTCAGCCAGAGGTCCTCCTACAAGCAGCACTGGCCACATGCCTGTGTGGCCCATCTCCAGTAATTTGCCTTTCACCATGGTGTGAATACACACCTTCTGTAGCCACCACACTTTCCTGTTCCAAGCTACCACATGCCAACTGTCCTTCCTCTATGGCCACTGGTGATGGGGTATGTGTTGGCATGAGATCTGTGTGCGGGGATGAGGGGGATATAGGTGGAATGGCAACCAATGGCACAGATTTAGCCCCTGACAACCCTGCCTGTGCCTCAAGCAAATGTTCATCATCACTGCTAGAGTATGTGGGGACACTAACATCAGATGGACCACAGGAGGATAATGCACCTACATCACCTGTGAGGGCAGACAAAGACTCTACATTACAATACAGACACACACAGGCACACACAGACACACACCATGCATGTGATTTGACAGAAGGCATGCAACATGCATGTGATACAGCAGACGGCATGCAGCTCAGACAATAATAGTGGTAGTTATCATACATCCCTGGGTTGCACACAATAGCATGCATGTGTCATAGCAGAAGCCATGCATTTCACACAATCATGGTAGTAAGCATGCATCCCTGTGTTACACCATGTGGACCAGCACTGGTTAACAGTACACATGGCTGATGTGTGGCATATGACTTTGACATTAACATGTAGTATGACATGTAATCTGCTGATGTGTGCATTGACATGCATACATGTTTAACACAATGGTGTCCTGTCACATATACAGTGGGGTAATGGAATCACATTGCAGTGTTGTCTGTCCATCCTACAGATAAAATGCACATTTAGCAGATGTGCATAACCATTGCAGGGTATTATGAGGCATCGCTATTGCTATACAGTGTGAATTACAGACACAGTGCATAGCCATGACTGTGTGCATACACAATACATATATACTGTGGATTGTGACCCACGTCACTGAGGTGTATACACACTAAACCATGACATGGAATGTGTGACACAGGTCACCGAAGGCCATACGGATGACACCCCTGCACATCTGCAAACATATTTTAGCTGCCTGGCAACCATGTCCACACATGGCAGACTTGTCAATACACCATGTCCCACTTGACAATTGCGTACCAAACACACGAGGTGCACGGTTGACAGTGATGTTCAACAGCAAGGGAAATGTACTTTATCTGTGGCCTGACGTGGTTGTCTGTGTATGTATGTGGATGCTATACAGGTGACTACTGTCATGCTATGACACAGTCATGATGTTCAACACATCTTATGTGGTCGAATGATGTTACGCCTCCACAAGCTGTGCACAGGCCTGTAGGATGTCCAGTGTTCCACATCTGCAATATAACCATTCAACAAAGGCTATAGGTCGACCATGAGTATCCAATGTACAACAGGGTGTACACACATACACATCACATCTACTGTGTGTTGCTACATGCCTCTGGCCATCCTCCATGGCCATGTGTGAACATGTGTTGGCCAAACAGTTGTGATGGCCATCTATCTTACCTGTCTGTGCTGTCCCATATGACATACACCCATAGATGTCATATACTCCATTGTCCACAGGGTTATGCAGACAAAGGGTTGTATGTTTGGTATGTGGGGTATGTTTTATGAGTTAGTGAGACAGTGTTGCAGCCTGCCCACTACATGTCATGGACATTTCAGATGGCACATCACAATGTGTGCACTCATAGCAGGGCATAATCCACAATGGTGAATCCTGTGGGCTGCCCATACTCCAGCTCACTGTGCAGTACTGTTTGTGTACCCCACATGTGTAGTTCTGATGTGTAGTACATGTTCCTACATTGAACAACACCTCCACCGTTGTATGCACAGCTGTCCACACATCTAGCAATGACAGTTTCTGAGGTTTCATGTCAGTGTTTCACTTAGTTTGTAAGTATTGCACATGGGTAGCCATTGTGATGGATTGCAGATGCGACCTGTATATTGTGACTGGACCATACATTATGAGTACATGTCTTAAATAGCCACATGGAAAATTGATCTGTGCATTAACATGCCTGATACTTATAACTGTCTAACCTGCAATGGCCTGCTGTCTTAGCGGAATGCCAGAGGTACCTATATAGGGGTGGCAGAGCAGCATGATCATTATCCATGCCTGTATGACAGCTACAGGGTGCAATGCGCATGTTAAGACATTCGCCAGTACAATAGGATATACTATGGAGTATGCACATGTGTGCATACACAGAGTAGCATACTATAGTATGCGGCATGTGTGTAAACATGCCTTGCATATGATGTTACATTACATATTGTACAGTGATACATGCAACTATATGGGATATAATAGTTAAATGTGCAGTAGTGACTTACCAGGCAACTCCAGGCTCGGTGATTGAGAGACACCCACCTCCACAATGTCAGCTAAGGCTTGTGGATGCTGTTCTGCCGGTGTCCCCAGGTTAGCCAGTAGCTCCTCGGTATGTGTGAGTGGGGGCTGGGTTGGTGGCCCACCACCTGTTGCACCTTGTTCCCTGGTGATTGCATTCACACGCTGTTTCATACATCTGATTAGGTCCATGCAGTGTTTGTGCACCTGCTGGTATGTGCGGTTATGGCCACCCACATCATTAACCCTCCTGTAAAGTTCCTGCCACAGGTCATCCCACTGCTGTGCATCCTGTGGCACATGGCTAAACAGGACATCATAGTTGTCTTGGAGGTAAGGTATAAGGGCCTCATCCTCCAAGCGTGTATAGGCTGGTAGCCTTGCTCATGGCATACCTGGAAGACATAATGATGGAGACAGGTCACAGTATCTCAGAGATGCACAGAGATACAGCTGCACATACATGTATATCACATTTATTACATATAAATAGTTGTCTTTGCAAATCTTTATGACACTGACACCACTGACATGTTTGTGTCACACACATGTGACACCCAATGGGGAATGGATATTATCACCATATATGTGTGTCACCTGATTACATTGCTCATACTCCATGTGGATGCTGTCTTGATGTGGGCATATCTGTTTGCCTGTACAGGTGTTCTTACCTATCAGCACATGCCTGGATGTGCCCACATTAATGCTGTCATCCTTGATGCTGTGTATATGTCACATATAAACACATACACTGCCTTAACGGACATGACCTGTGACACTGCAGACATGCACACGGAAGGCTTTACATGCATGTGTTTTGCCATATACATCTACACTGCACTGTATAGCAGTTCAGCATCCTGCCACGTATCACCTGTGTTGCACATGTGATACACATGGGACACTGGCTAGCCTGATGGTATTTGCAAGGATGGTTATCAACTATAGCATGTACAGCCAAGGTCATCTAGTAGTCTGTATGCCCTGGGCCATGTATGAGCCTAGGATGTAAGGTTACCTAGCTGTAGCCGACAGCCATGTTTCCGTCGCCAGGTGAAGCAGGCCACATAACTGATCCACACGGTTAATGATACATCTACCATGCGGTCATCACACCATGTCTGACAGAGGTGAAATGTGCAGCTTTGCTGGACAGGGTTGCATAGTATGGCAGGAGTATGTAACGTGTGTGGCACAAGGATCTGTCCAGCATGTGGCGATCCTTGTACTAGGAAAGTGGATGTCCATGACGTATGTATTTGAGATCAGGATATGTACGTGTAGCATGTCCAACATCACAGTGTTGGACATGACTTTATGCAGTGTAGGCATCATGCTACATAGTGGAGATGAGTATTGTGAAGGCTGGTGTCAGCTATCCAAACATGGCCAATACCCCTTAAAGGTGATATGTGATCCAATATAGGTCACTTGAGTGATGAGTATGGCTGAACAATGATCTCTATATTCATGGATGGCACCCTGTCATGACTAGGGTTGCCACTTATGACTACCTAATAGGCTTGGTGATGTCACTACCTCAGGGAGGTAAACTGCACAGCAGCATCCCTTCCACACAGTGTCCATTATGTTGACCGCTGCCTAGGTGGTAGTTCATGGATACAGGGTTATTAACCTAGCGGTGACAATGCAATATGCAGCTGTCAGATTGTGCACATATGTCACACACCTCACCTACAAAGCCCCTTCTGTATGTTGTCCACAACACTGAGTCAGCTATTGCTCCTAGGTCATAGTCATTCACATACTTACATAGGCAGATGCCTCCCATTTGTCTGTGTGGTATGGGCTACAATGATGGGGGGTACAATGAATTAACCCTGTTTTACTGTAGCTGGCACTGGTGTGATATGCACATATTAATCAGACACCTTTTGTAGTGTTGGTTCTGTCAACAGTCCACTGGCAGAACACTCCTGTGACATACAAATGTACATCTAGTATACTGAGTGTAGGTGGAACACAGTATGGGTGATAATGTCCTATAACCTGTCACAGGTATGATATGCAGTGTGAAATCATCTGTACTGTCATCTACATCTGTACTGCTAACAACATATACGTTGATTAAGGTTCATGACCTTTCAGACCAGACTCAGCAGGGTAGTAGTGCAGTGCCTCCCATTATGAGTGGTGTCTCCACTTTGTGGGTTGTGATAACTGTTGATGTGCACCATTCAGTGTTTTCACAGACTTGACATGAGGCTATGTTTCACATGATGTGTATGTGTAGAGCAAACTGTTTTGCCATATTTGTATGATACAACCAGGGATGTGGACAGGTCCCATGCAGCCTGAGTGCACCTTGTACCATCATAGTTATGGTTATAGGGGCTCTGTAGTGTACATGGATATATGATTGTGTACCTGTTTGGGGGGGGAGTGTGTTTATGTTATCCAACACCCTATCTGTATTGCTTATTCATGCTCAGCACTTGTTCAGAACATATAAGCACTACATGAGCTACTAATTACTATAGCACTCAATCCTCCTCATTACCTACAGGTAAACACTGCTTGTACTTACATTTTCCGCTTGCTTAGAGTAAAACAGCTCTTGTGTACACTTTCCTCACTTATTTAGTGGGAAATAGTTATATATTCAGACATGTCAAAGTGTCAATTCCCAGTGTTTTCGCCTGTCTATATGATGAATATGGGCATCATGAGGCAATATAAAAATTGTCTCATGTACACATTCAGTACTCCCTTCCTAACATACAACACTACAACCTGTGGAAGATGCACATATCTAGCCATGCTGGAGGTAAAGCTCTCTCCAACCCAGACTGAACCTGACAATCATGTGGGAATGTTAAACATTTGCACCACACCACACTCATCACATAGTCTCACTAAATCTCCACCACCTCAGGCAACACATAGTAAGACAACAACATTTGCAGAGGCTCTCAATACTACTCTGTGTAGGCAACAGAGAACTCCAAAGCAGAAACACAGGCAGCACCCATCCCCGAATGCAACACCAATTACTTATAGCCCACAGACTCAGTGTGCCCATCAACCACAGCCAATAGGGTGAAATAATGTACCCAACACACTAGTCATAGATGACTCTATAGGCGGTCACACTGATGTCCCACTCACCAGGCTACACAAGGAGATAGTTACTGTCAGCTGCCTGTCGGGTAACAGGATCCGCAACATAACCTATGCACTCAGGTCACTCCTCAACCGGTACAATATGGCTGTGTCATTCTCCATGTTAGTGTGAATGGCCTGAGATGTACCTTCCTGGACTACATGTAAAGAGACATGGAATAGTTCTCCGATCTTGTAGCCCAGGCAGGTATCACCCTAGCCCTGAGTAGCATTCTGCCATCGTCCAGCCTGATAATGCAGTACAAGGACAAAATGATTTACTTCAACAATTGGCTATGCTTCTGGTGTCATTCCGAGGGTATCCAGTATCTGTCTGCTTTGAATGGCATGGTCAACAGAACACAATGCTTTGGCACAGATGGCCTGCACTTGTTGGCCCTGGGATTCCAGATAATGGCTAAGGCTCTTACTGATCATACAGTGCCTGTTTTAGGCATGGTTCAAATAACATATTCACCACCATAACAGGAACAGGCAAGCAAAACCTGAGGGTAATGCTACTCAGTGCTTGACGTCTTCATCTCAAATGCACTCACCCGAGGCACTCCAGGTAATGGACCACTTCAATATTTGTGCAGTGACTGGGACCTGCTTCTAGGCTCCTGAGAGCAACCCTAAACTACCAGGCTATTACTCATACCACACCTTTCAGTCATGTAACCAGGATGGGAACACTCACGGCAGAGGTGTGTCCATATTTCCTAAGGATATCCACACCTCCAGGCTAGTTGCTTAGCACAATGCATCAGAGGTTATCCAAGTGCAAGTAACTCTGGCCATAACTGCTATACAAATTGTAGCTTGCTACAGATCCCCCACCATACCCCATGGTTAACGGTCCTCACTTCTTGGTGTACTGGAAAGTAGAGTTCAAACAGACACACTACTGATGTGCGACTGACACTACACCACCATTAACTGGGATACCTAATCATGTACTGACACATTAGGCCAACACTTTCTGGGATTCATAACCTCCGATCTTCTGGATCAACCTATCCACACCACCACCAGGGGCAACAATATCCTAGACCTGGTCATTACCAACATGTGTGACTGGTGTTTCATACCTGGGGTTATCTCCTCGTTGGTCAGATCCGAACGTATGCTAATCACCCTTGTTATCCACATCCCGGCACCACACCCTTTATGGAAAACACAGTACAATATTTCTACAAAGCCAACTTCAGGCTTCTTATGACAGCAGTAGTAAACGTCATGACACCCGTGCAGATGGACAGTACAGTTACAACCGCTGAATCATACACAACTGCACTTAATTAGCACTTACACGACTGCATGGATCATGCTATCCCAAACAGAACCATGATGGTACCCACCAAAAAATGGAGGCCACTCTGGTTGTCCACTGCCATGGACATAATGTACAACAGAAGGAGGAGACTGTTGCAAAGTAGAGTACAATCCCATGAGTGGAGGAGCTCCCTGGTCAGCCTCAGTAAGAATCTGAGATCCCTTATCACATCCTCCAAAGCTAGCTACATAAACATAACCGCGACTAATTCCAAAGACTACCACAAAACATTCTAGAGGTATGTCACTACTCTCGATGGCGATACACACATCTGCTCTGACATAGAGCAGTAAGGCATGAACATTACAGAACTGACTGATATTGGTAACATCCTGGAAGATAGGTTCAGTGCTAACTTTACACCCCTCTCAAACCCTAAAGGGGCCATATCTATACAGGAATGATGCAGAGTCCCTGCAATCACAACTATGCAGTTAAAGCTGCACTCTCTAAAGCCAGGAACACAGCATCCATGTGAACGTACAACATCCCAGACTGCGATTTCCACGAACTTCAGAATGAACTGGCTCCCCACTTAAGCACCATATTCAATAATAGCCTTGCATCAGGCACTGTGGCTCCTGAATGGCACACAGCAACAGTTATCACACTCCACAAAGGTGGTGCCACAATGGACCAGGGGAACTATTGCCCTATACACCTGACTAGACTGTTCTGCAAGGCTATGGAGCACATCATCATGGATCTCATTCACAGAGACATTGGTGGCCTCCAAACCTTTGATCCCACCCAGTTTGGATTTGTTAGGGCCAGACCATGCCTCCTAAACCTGGTGGAGTCCTTTGAGACAGTTACCAAGGCAGTAGATGAGGGTAAGGAGGTCCACACAGCCTACCTTGACCTCTCAAAGGCTTTCAACACCATTCTCCATTCTGATATTGTCAACATACACATCCAGCAGCACATTAACCCCTAAGTTATGAGATGTTATGCAAAGTGGCTCCCAGACAGAACCCACACAGTGAGGGTAGCATTCCCTAGGTCCTACTACAAATCAGTTACAATTGGCATCCCCTAGGGCTCGGTCATAGGGCCCCTCATGCTCGGTATATGCTACTCTGAGGTACAGGCTAGCACAGGAGGACTTACCCTGAAAAGGTTTGCAGACAACTGCAAACTAGGGGCCATGATTGATTCCCCAGCTGATACAGACACCCTCCATAAGGGTGTCACTGGGGAGGATACCTGGTGTCAATAACAGGGCCTCAAGCTGCATGCCACAAGGTGCATAGACATCCCCTTTGGATTACACCAATCACCCACAGACTATCACGTAGGTGGTAGTCCCCTACATACATAAGATGTAATAAGGGATCTTAGAACCCAAGTAGATAGCATTCACTCCTTTGATAACCATATTGGCAAGGTGGTGTTGATATCCTTCTATGTGCCCCCCCCTAATCTCTCATGGGTTTGTAGCTAGAACAAAGGCAGCCATTGTGCCTCTCTACTCATGACTTATGAAACACATTAAAGGGTACAACACCCCATTTGGGATGTACCTTAGGAGACAACAGCAATGCCTTGAAATACCACAACATTACCATACCAAGAGGAATACTGACCTCTGAAGGATGACGTATGCAGCCCAACTACAGAAACCCCAAATGTACTCGTTTGCATACTGCATACTCAGAGGTGATCTCTGCTGAACATACAAGGCCCGTGTCCAAAACAGTATTGATGGATATGCTCCACATAAGCAAAAGCCCCTGAGAGCCACATGCTCTGGGATATGTACCTAAACGCAACGATGACTAGGACGTGCTGGAGGGATACATTCCTGACCCAGACACTCCCCATGCTTTGGAACATGTTTCCTATGTACATCAGGCATGGACCCTCACTAGCACTCTTCAAGAGATACCTCAATGGGTCAATGGGAGACAGACATGCACACCAGGGATCACTGCAGTGGCTCTGCTGTACAGAGGTGCAGGAAACTAATGGCGCTGCTGTTCAAAGGCACAGGACACTAACCTAGGGAGGTGCCACAAGTCAAAACACTGTAGCTAGGCTTATGAATGGCCTTGGCCAGACAGCATAGTACCTAAATATGAACCTATGAAGCTATTACATGTCCTTTGTGCATGGATAATTGACTAGCTCTTCCATTTCAATTAGCTATCATGCTGATACACTGTCTGGTGACTACAAGTCATATGTATCCTGTTATTGTGTATTGTACATGCCAATAGACATGCCTGATGTTTGCATAACATAACAGTAATGCTATGTAAAATGTTAGACATATCTACCTACAATATTGTACATTATGCATTTTTGCCACAATATCCCCACAATGCAAATCATAATTGCACAGCAGGACCACCTTAGACATGTTATTCTCAGTTATACACCCATACATATGCCTACTGTTACAGTATATCAACATATACTATTCCCTGTTATGGCACGTACTTGTTGTACCAACCCTGCCACTGACAGCGGCTGGAGTGGAATTGTTGTGTTCAAAGTCCTTATATAGCATCCCTTGTGGTGTATGAGGTGTTTACCTTGTGGCCTACAGCAGTACACAGAATTTCTATGAGCATTACTATGCTCAACAATACATCACTACATAATACCTTTTCCCACTATATGCTTTGCGTACACTTTAATTATTACAGAACAGGTACTACATACACTGACATACTGAGTGTTCTACATACCTTATTAGTAACCCGAGTTAATGGTAATATAAATCGTATTAGTTTTGTGTTGCAATCCTCACTGTAACGTTTTTATGGTATGTACATATGGTTTGAATGTATGACAAGCCATCCTTTTATACTTAGATTTCAGTAACATGTGGTATCCTGCCACCAATTGATGTTCCGGAGTAGACGATTACATGCACATCAGCTGTGCAGCTACTCCATTATTCAATGACATGGCAACAGTGGTGTATAATTTAATACTCCACTTGGGCATTGTCCCTTTGCCCTACCTTTGAGGAAGATGGCCTGGATGTGTTGCTTGTGATGAATTGCAACAGCTCTATGGAGACACACAGAAATATATTAACGTCATGGCCCCCGTGGATTGTGTGTAATGGCTAGAAGATGTAGTTCTACATGTGAGTCTAGTTGTTATATTTCTGAACATTGCTACTTCTGCAGGCTTTGTACCTGATACATCTACAAATGTTTAGGTCTGGCAAGGATGTATGGGCAGCTCAAGGCTGTGTGGCTATGCATAGAACGTTAGGTGTTTTGAACTGTGCTCACCTGACATCTTTGGTATACTGTACATGTGTATCATACTGTGCTGTTAATCAGTAATTGGTAACACTTCCTGGTGTATGCACAGCCATCTGATACGGGATTATTGCAACCAAACCCTGTAACATCGGTGTCTGTTCCATTGTACAACAGCAATGATTTCACATAGGGCCATTATAGTGTGTCTCTGACAAGGTATGTTAAGGCTTCTGCAGATGTCATAGAGTGAGTGGATGTTTGTGATGTTATTACAGTATGTATTGCAATTGTTTCGGGTGTGGGGGAGATGCAGGTGGGTGTACATAGCAGATGCAGGTGTGTAGGAACTGCATTTATACATATTCGATATGTGTGTGAGGGCTCCTTCCCTATTTGAAGACCTATCCTTTAGTGGACTAATACTATGGTAATTGCAGGTTGATTCATTAAGCCATTGTTAATTGGTTCCTGTATAGCATTCAGGTGATGTTGGTCCTTCAATCCCTTCGGAAATACATCGGTATGTAATGAAATGTTGCTACATGAAAGCTGTCTTGTGTATTTCTGTCACAGATATTTGCACTCATTGGAGTTGTGTTGGTGACTGAATATCTTTGGCTTGGGTTGCCACCTTTTCAAATGGCCATAGTGGGACATTTGCAGGACACACATCAGATTTTAGAGGCCGACACATACCCACAGTCAGTACAAGTATAGTACTTTACATATATGCCTATATAAAAGCTTATTCTTGCAGAGGTTTACTTGCTTATCCTGTTTCTTGTTACATGTAGGTATTTTAGATACAGATGACTATTTTATGCAACAATTACATTAAATATGGAACATGCCAAATGTCTCCAGATTGCAGGACATTAGTATTCATACTCATTTGGGTCAGGACACTACCACACATAGAGAGACTGCCCGTCGCAAGGTGGGACAGGTAGTAACCCTATCTTTATCTCATGTCCATAGCACATATTTGTAATAGTGTATAGACATATATACTCTCCATATCCTTTGTTCATAACGTTTGGTCGTGGCGGAATGTGTGATTGCTATAGTCCATGTTATACACATATTTGAAGACTTCAACCGCTGTATACGGCATACCCATGGATTCAGGAATGCACACACTTCCAACAACCACATTACCGTTCCCAGACTCCCAAACCCCACAATACCGAACACTCAAACTCACGACAGTCAAACTCCCGGAACTAACACAAACACAGAACACACACATGCACACACAGACACACTGCTACCCATCATATCCAAACAAACCATCCTACACTACATATGGCCAGGTGGCCATGCCCCCATACACCCCACATGTGGGTGGCTGCACACCCCACACTACACCTACTTTAATAATCTAACTCCGAGATAGCACAAACAGACACACAAAGCAAACCCACACACACGCACATTACAGTCCCCCAGAAACACACACCACACTCAGAACACACACTTACACACACTACAGCAATCAGAAACACACTTACACACAGTATCTACCTGAACTGCAGCACCAGAAGCACTACCTAAATGTCCCTTAACATCGTCATAATAGTATTCGCGGTTCTGGTGTTTCGGTACTGTGGTCTTTCGGTCTTTAAGCCTTGTGATTACATGTGTCGGTATGTAACCCTTTCTCTCTCTAAATTTTATATATATATATAGATAGATATATATATATATATATATATATATATATATATATATATATATATATATATATATATAAAGAGAGAGAGAGGGAGAGAGAATACACCTTTCATTGGGTACATGGTGATGTATACTAATTCCCGAAGTCTGCCCTTTTGTGTTTTAACCTGTCACAATACACACCTGCCATTGGTACATCTCAGGTAGCTTAGTGGTAGGTTATTGTGAAGATTGTGTACATGGCTGCGTGTTCTACTCCTGGCAGTGGTCATTTTACCTCTCAGAGCAGGCGCTATTAGTACAAGAGTAAATAATGCACATTTCAGCGGTTCTGGGCAGCTTTGCCCGTGATCTGCATGATATTCAGCAAAGGTTAGACCTGTGTTGCGCATATCCATGTTGTCATGTTAAAACGCCACTTACCAGCACTTGCCGGCACAAAAACCCACTAACATTTGCTTAAACATGCTCTAATGACCTGCATCCAGCATCCATTATTCGGGACATCAGAATTACGTAACAGCCCTTGCAGGTCATGGAACTGGGACCATAAACAACACAGTCAGTGGCTTTACCACTGAGGCATCTTGGATATGTACAAGTGTTATGGTGTTTAGTATGTAGAGTGTACTACGGCTGTTCCTCCATACTGCAAACAAATGTGTAACTCAGTTGGTGTACATATGGATGATACCTGTTAATGGTATGTCCAAGTGAGGCTTAATGGATATGCTCCAGCTATGGGAATCCATGTCACAGTGAGCCACACACTGTAATGAGCTACACCTTGCCACAACCATAACTGGAGAATGCTGGGGTGACAGATACCTGTCATGGGTAGGGCCGATAGCCTAGTACCAACCTATGAACCTATATGATTGGATGGGAGATAGGAAATTCACCCCAGGATCATGTCAGTCGCCCTGCTAGACAGGGGCCCAGAGAAGTAAATATTGTGGGAAAAAATTTCCAGGGAATTGTTATGGCAAGGCTTGCATAGGCCTTAGGGCTGATAGCCTAGTACCAACCTATGAACCTATGAACCATGCTTTGGAACTAAATCCCTGATTACATTATATGGAGCCCCTCATTAACACACCAGGGAATTCCTGCAGAGTGGGTGGGGAACACTGGTTACACCCCAGGGATCCTGCAATTGGCTCTGCTCCACAGAGGGACAGTTAGTTAATCAATGGGGTGGCAACAGCAGGCTAGGCTTATGAATGGCCTCTGACAGTTAGGCATGTACCTACCGATGTACCTAGGAACCTATACATACAGTATCAACACATGCTGTTAGCTTAATTTACTGTTCAGGTATTGACTTACCTTGTGCCAATAGCAGTTGTGTGTCCAATAGTTGAGGGCTACCTATGTAAGATGCACACAGTAAACCACCTATACATGACAATTTACAGGTGGTCATGTGTGTGTGCCATCCATGTTTACTGTGTGTGCAGGTGGAGAAGTGTGTCAGTCCATAGGGGCCCACACTGTCAGTGTATGTGCTATACGTTCCCTCTTTGCCAAGACATGGGCATACTGGGCATGCCTCTGTCTGCCTACTGGGGCTGGCACAGGGTGTTCGTGGTCTGAATCCCTCTGTGCCTGTGGTGCCCTTGGCAATTGCGGTGGGCTGTGAGGGCCTTCACCATTATGTCCCTGCTGCAACTGTTTCCGCAGGATCATATTATCTAGCATGGCACATACTATGAAGATGTGGGCACATGTACCTGGAGAGTACTGCAAGGCTCCACCAGATATGTCCAAGCAATGGAACCATGATTTCAGCATCTCAAATACATGCTCTACGATGATTCTGGTTTGTGTGTGTGCCTCATTATGGCATTCTTGCATGGGTGTCTGTGCATTTCTGATGGGAGTCATCATCCACGGCTCCAGTGCATAGCCAGCATCCCCCACAAGGTGGCCATATGGGATGTGTTCCCTGACAAATACCTAGTACAGCTGTGAGGCATGCCAGATGTGGGAGTCATGGTAGCTTCCAGGACTGCCAGCACACACATCCATGATAATGCCCTGGGCATTGGACACGACCTGGCAGTTGATGGAGTGGTATCCCTTGTGGTTTATGTAGCGCCTACCATGCTCACCGGGTGGTGACTTGATGTGTATGTGAATGCAGTCTATTGCACCCAGTACCTCCAGGTAGTCTGCCACATGGTGGAAGGGGTGCATATTGCTGGCCAACTCCTCCTGAGTTCGAGGGAAGTATATATGCTCATTGGCATGTGGTAACATGGCATCCAGGAACTGGTGGAGTACCCTGGATGCTGATGTCTGTAAGATCCCCATGATATTGCTAGTTGGCCTTTGAAAGATACCTGTGGCTAGTATTCTCAAGCTTACACATACCTTCGTGTCCTCTGTGATGGGTTCCCCTCTGTCATTTCTGGCTCTGAGGCTTGGCCGGCACAGCTCAACAATTTGCTGTATGATGTCCCTGTCCACCCTGTAACACTCTACTATCTCCAGATCATCTAGCCCCTGGTAGGTTACCCTTGGTCTGAACACTTTTCTCCTCCTCTGGTGCCTGAGGTGGTTGTCAGCATCATCCTCCACACCACCTTCAGTCTCCAACACATGCTGGTGAATCAAAGCTATGGTAGCTCCCAACATGTCCATTTTAAAAGTTCCCCATCTGTTTACACCAATGGTGCATTGTTTGGGAATACACAAGTGTGTGTGAGGTGCCTTCACACTTTATACTATTGTGCTTTGAACACTGATGATGTCATAGGGTGTGTATGTACAATCCGAGCTGCAGGGTATCTTACTTATGGGTTTTACCGCAGATACTGCTGTTGTGGGACCTTTGGTTTTGAATTACACTTGGCTGCTGTGGATCACCTCTTGCCCTTGCCTTCATTTTTCAAACCGATTCCCCACCCATTGTCAGGCATGCATCCAGCAGCCTGTTTTCTTGTTTTGTACTTTCCCAACCCAGGATTGTGTTGTGAAATGTGTTCTGTAGCCAATCTACTGCAGGTTTGCTTTGTTCTGCTGTGACAGTTCTCTTTTCTTTGCAATCCGGCTCCTACCCTTTCCTGTTCTGCAGGTTGTTGCTAGCGTCAATGGCCCACTGTGAGTTAATAGGTGTTAAATACTCAGCTGTACTCCAATTACCCTGCTGCGGCATTTCCTTATTGTCTTCCCGTAACCTTCCTACTGGGTTTCGAGCACATTGTCATCTGCGTACACATGTGCTTTCGGTCACCTTGTGTGCTCTCAGCTAAGCAAAGCTATGGCTACATCCACACCCCTATCCTGTGGCTTTGCTTAGCGATGGGCAACCTGGATTAGCAATGCTCCAATGTGCATACAGCTATGGTGGCACACCCCTCTCCTGATGTCATGTATACCTACAGGCCACTCCTCGGTGTAATACTGCTACGCCGTGTGGTACAGCGTTATGCTGGAAAGGTGTTTGTGATTCAGTATTACTTGCCTCATTTGCATGGCATTGACTACTAATTCCTAGTTACCATGCCAAACACTGTCACAGACACTTAGCAACCCTTGCGCCTTGGTTGTGGTGTAGCGTGCATACCATTGACTATTACGGCGAAGTCATGATTTGTGTTACATTGCAGTTTTATGACATCTATATGTATTTTCCTTGTGTTCCCGTTTGCACACACATGCACTGCTTTGCACACATGTACTTTGCGTTACTGAGGCCATGACATTAAATGTTATTTTTTATGTGTTGTGCGTATTTTTTATGCCATTGGCTGTATATTTAGCCATTGGCATATGTTAACTTTGTAATACATAAGTATGGTCCCCTTTCATGGCTCTGATGTTCTGTTTGAAAAAGAGTAAACTTTTTTTTGGTTTACATTTCTGTATGCTTATGCTACGCCTGCACCACTTCATGAATCGCTATGTACCTTAATTTACATGCTGCACTACTGTGCATGGGGTGATTAGCATACATGCATCAAGAGCTGCGCAGCTCTGGCGTATGCTGGTAGTACACGTGGAATCAGCTCGTACCTGAATCGCTCGGTGGCCATATTTGGCGTTAGAACGCCTAAGCTACACCTGCGCCTGGCGCAAGCTTCATGAATCCCAGGGACTATCTTTCCAGCAGTCTCCTAAATTAGCTTTCTTGTTTATACACACAGCTAAGGCCAATCAAAATGCCCTTCTATTAGAACTGACTGCAATGACTAAACAAGGAAAGGCTGGGTTATCATATCAAACACTTTCTGTTCATATCACGCTTGCACAGAAATGCGGTTTCAGATAGTTCACATGAAACACTGGGTGCATTTAGTCTGCCTATTTTCTGTTTATCTGAATTCCTTCTGAGTTACCCGCAAATATATAGTAATCAGCAGTGCATTTTTTTCTCCCCAGTAAAATGTGTCATGTCTGTCTTATGTGTTTTTTTTTTCATTCTGTCATTGCCTGATATGATCACATTTTCATATCATTCTAGTAAGCCACCATTTTGTCAATAAACATAGTTCCCTTGCATCATCTTGGAGCTGTCCACCTTGCATTCTAAACTAAGAAAGCTGTATCCTTTCATTCTCATTTTCTGAATGAGTGAACTGCTCAATCTCCTCAGACATTATGAATTAAATGTTCTATCTTTTCCTGTCCCCTATCCTCCTTTCCTTATGACTATGCATATTAAGCAGTTCCAGTCTTTTAACATAGCTTCTGGTGAACAGCTTGCACCATTTTCTGTGTCTTTCCATGTGCTGCTTCTAACCTATCTTGTGAAAAAAGTCTGCATGACTGCACATAATTTCGAGAGTTCTTACTTTTTGTTTTGAAAGAGATTTCTGGGCATAACAGTAATCCATATTGCTTCTTTCTTGCTTTTTCATACTAGTCGCTTAGCTTCAGGCAACCTGATATGACTGCTCAGAACCACTTCTACATTGATTCTTGCTACAGTTTTGCTATCTGTTGCATGTGCCTTTTGACTGCCCAGATACATTATATTGTATTTTTACATAAAGTTGCATCTTCCATAATGTAACCATCCTTCTAGTCTTGCAATGTCAGTTGTATCATTTCTACACCATCTTGTATTTCAGAGCAGTTTCACAGCTTCGTGGTATCAGCCAAAACATGTTGTTTTTTTTTTTTGTTCTGCCAGACCTTCTGCATTATTGTGGTATATTGGCATAGAAAAGAAATAGCCACAGTACTGATCAGCCATGGTACACAGATAACCATATTCTCATCTCAAAAGACACTGTTTACTTTGATCATCTGTTATTTTGTCTAGTCAGTATCTTATTTAAGTAAAATCAGCAGAAGTGGGTATAGACTATGCAGCATTTACTCACAAGTTCTGAAGTTAGATCACATTACACCAGATTCCAAAAGAGTTGTTTTCAATGTCTGCCCTGGTTCCAAAAGACCTGCTCTCAGAGTAAGTGACTTACTTCAGTGTAAGTCCTATCTATAAACAGGCTTACTACGGGGACCAGATTCCAAAACACCTGCTCTCAGTGTAAGTGACTTACTTCAGTGTAAGGCCTATCTATAAACAGGCTTACTACAGGGACCATATTCCAAAACACCTGCTGTCAGTGTAAGTGGTCACATACACTTAGAACAAGTCTTTTGGAATTGGGGCCATAGTCTAATGAAAGCACAAGTGGGTAAACACTGCACAGCCCAAACTAACACCATTGAATGTTGCTCTTATAATTCGGTGAACATATAATATGCTTTATAGTACATTTTTGTATTTTTAGTGGATGTGCAAGTATTCAAAAACAATGGCAGAGCTGTAGCAAGCTATTATGTGACCATGTGCAGTTCCCCAGTTTGGCCCCTCAATTTTAAGCTCAGGAACAAAAAAGTCTTTTTGTACTTGAGGATTGCAACTGGAGTATTGACATTAATTTCTGAATGCCAATACTTAACTACTGATCAATTGGCATCTGATGATTGCACCCCCTGCATCTTGCACCTACAGTGGTTGCCCCCTTCACCCACCCACACTACACCTCAGCCATATACAGAAACACAGTTTCAAGTATATTTCCTTCTAATCACTAGCAGATTTTAATTTTGGTTAGAACCTATCTGCAGAATTATTGACCGGGATTCAGAAAGCATATCACCACAAGCACTATGAGAACAATGCTGCACTGCCAAATAATCTGATGATGATAAAATACAATTTTGAGACAATAATAAAGCCACATTGAGCAACATCTCATTTATGGCATATCATCATCTCTGAATTGAACAATGTACAGTTAAAGATAATTGTGCTAGTGTTTCTCCTACCAGCCCATGCAACACAGTTGCACAGAAACCTGCAAACAAATGCACACACTCCCACATCCACACCTACCCACAAACACACACACTAACGTTCATGCACAGGCAGACACATGCTCAGATAATCTCTCTGTCTCTCCTGTCTCTCTCTCTCTCTCTCTCTCTCACTCACACACGTGCACACACATACACACATGCACACACACACACACACACACACACACACACACACACACACACACACACACACACACACACACACACACACACACGCACACAGAGGTCTTTGTAGTACTCATACTCCTGTTATAGGACTGAAACCCTGTCTAAAGACAGTGTACACTCTTTTGCTTTGTTCCCAAAACACAGTGGTATAGATATTCTTTGAAATGCTCTACCATACTGTTTCAATCACATCAGGTAGTTCCATGGAAGTGCACACGGTGAAGCAGCATTAGCCACATCCCTGGATGCCACATACTGCTGTTACATTTTTGTGTGAATTTTTCCAGTCAGACAAGTGCAATACTATAGATTGGAACTTTCTTAAAGTTATAGTTACAGCTATAGTATGACAGTGATCTTTGAATCACTCTAAAGTAATGCACTGAGCAATCCTGCTGCAAACAAGACAAAGGTTTGTGTAGTGTGTTATGCATTTATGAACCTCAGGCATTTTCTTTATTTAACATTTCTTCATCATTTTCATATTATACTTCTACAAACTGAATGTACACTGTCATTGTTTCCTTATTAAACACATTTGTGATACATGTACACAGTTATTTTGCTTATACTTATTACATAGCTTGTATTTGCAATTATTATTATTATTAGTAGTATTACTCATGATTTACTTAAAATTGTATGACTTTAATTTGTCATAAAGATTGACTATCCATATCGCACAGTATGATTTATGATTTAAAAAAGTTTGATGGTTGATTTGCAACAGGAAAATTGCTGGTGCTTCCTTTTAGCATGTTAGTTTAGAATGAGTTTTACTACGCATTATTACTATTATTATTATTATTACTATTATTATTATTATCACTATTATTATTTGCCTTTGGTCTTATTGTACATAGGTTTAGAATTCTACTATTGTATAGATTTCGGTCTAGTTTGCAGCATGAAAGCTTTCCATGTTCTGGCTTTAAAATGTGTCCCTTCCTGAATGCATTACATTGTCGTAAGAGTGATTTGTATAGGTTACTAAATGGGGAGCAGTGTGCACATCTTGCCAAATCCCTAATTTAATTTACATGTATAGCCTTAACTGGAATTTAAATTGGCATCAATTTATAACACTGTTTGCTGAATTAATTGACAAATGGTTCATTTTTATACTTTATGGATGTTATATTTAGATATTTGTCTTTCACTCTGCTCTTACTTATGCCAAACTGAAGCTTAGATATCATAAGATCATAGGTTCATATGAGATTACTAGGCTATTGACCCAGAGATCATTTTAAGCCTAGCCATTTCATCGCAATGTAATACCATAGAAATGCTAGTCAATACCCAAGATTGTATTTAGTGATGACTGCCCATGTCCAGGAGGGTTGTGGGCTCTATCCCCAGTAAGAATTTATGGTGCCCCATCCACTCTACCAGGTTCCTCTTGAAAAGTGTCATAGATGTACTCTGCCTGACATTTATTGGTAGCCTGTTCCAAAGATGCTGGAATGGGTAGTCCTAGTCCTGTTTAATTTATGGATATGCAGCAAGTTCATTAGGTTTGGGTTTTGGATTGCTCTGCATGCCAATTATAAGTCTCCCTTAATAAGTCTACATGATACAGAGTATAGTAACAAAGACTTTAGCCAGTCTGTGTAAGCCACATACTGGAGCCCCTTGATCTTCTTTGTTAGAAATCTCTCAGGTCTCTCTAGTTGCTGCAGATGCTTAGTACTGTACATGACAAACAGAGCATTATACTCAATTATGGGCTGGATAAGTGCCGAGTATAGGGGGTTTTATAACTTCTTTTGCTCTCGAGGTGATGCCCTTACTAATCAAGTATGCTATGTAAAAAGCTTTCTTTACTACAGTAGACACATGGTGGTCAAAGTTAAGGTCAGAGTCAACTTGTGATCCCAGGTCCCTTACCACTTCATGGGTAATTAGGGTACTGTTGTTGATTTGATAGTGTGAGGGGACATTGTTTGTGCCAAAGGGAATGATGATGCATTTCTTTGCATTCAGTTTGAGACTGTGACTAATACACCAGTCATTGGTATGGATGAGACCCTCCTGGCATATACTGACATCATTTGCATATTCAATGATTACATGTAGTTTGCAGTCATCTGCAAACTTGGTCAGCCACAGCCCATTAGCTTTGACCTGAACTTCTGAAAAGTGTATACCAAGCAGTAGGGGGCCCAGCACTCACCTCTGTAGCACCCCACTGGTAACAGGTCTGCTGATTGATGTGGAGTTACCCACTTTGATAGTGTGTGTCCAGTTTGTGAGCCAGTTAGCAACCCATCTTACAACAAAGGGGTTTACATTCGGTTTGCTAAGTTTATTGGCAATGCCTGAATGTAGTATTGTGTTAAAAGCCTATGATTATTGTGTCAAAAGCCTTTGTCAGGTTGTTTTATGCTGTGTGCACAGATTTGCCCTAGTCAATGGCCTTGGTCACATTTTCAAAGAAATTCACCAGATTTAACAGGCAGGATCTGCCCTTCGCAAAGTTGAATTGGGTAGGATCTACGGTTTGGTGGTCACCTATCTTTTTACTTACAATATCCATAATTATATATTCCATGGCCTTACAGGTGAGGCTAGTCAGGCTTATGAGTCTATAATTCCCTGGGACTGTTACTAGGCCACTTTTGTGGGAGGAATAACTGTTGCTGTCCTCCATTTTGCAGGAACAAAGCCGTGGTTACGCTATGATTGAAAAGGGTACTTAGTGGTGATGCTAGTTCATGTTTTAAGCTGTTTAGAAGACAGCCTGGGATGTCGTCTGGTCCCATAGAGGTTGTGTTTTTTGCCTTGAACAAGGCTTTGAGGACCTGTTCTTCAGATATGTAAGGTGGGGGGGGGGGGTTGGGGGAAGGTTTGTTGTAAATTAGGAGAGGATAAGGGAATGAAATGTTTGCCAAACTTGTCTGCTTACAGGTTTTCTATCTCTGTGGGGTCAGTATATGCGATACCATTGGCTACTAGTTCTGCACATGCTTGGGTCCTACCCTTTAGGTTATGCACATAGCTGTAAAAGGCCTTATGGTTATCATTGGCAGTACTTGCTAAGTTTCCCTCAAAAGAGACCTTATAGGATTTGACAACTTGTCTTATTTGCCTGTTGAGGCTGATGAGGGTGCTTTCCCATTGTTGGGGCCTTGTCTTTGTTTTCTTGGACAGAAACTTTTTTCATTTATTGTAAAGTTTGTTGATGCTGGATGTCCACCATGGCAGCTTATTTTTACTTGGGGCTCTGGCTTTGATTCTTTCTGGTATGGCTGGGTTTATACACTTATGCAAGTAATTGTACAGGGCTTTAGTGTAAGCTTCAGAGTAGTTACCACTTCCAGCTTGGGGTGGGGCTTGGTATACATTTGTACCTTCACCTAAGAGGGTATAGTTTGCCTTGCTGAAGATTTTTAGTCTGATTTCACCCTTGGTGAGTTCAGGTGTTAGTGCCAGCTCGAAGGTGGCTGATTTGTTTAGATACTGATTTGCATATATACTGCATTCTTTCTTTTTTTTCACTTGTGATTAAGGAAATACTCTTGTTAAGAGTCAATTTTCTTGATTTTAATACTACTTGTAATTACATCATTTTAAAGAATTTTCACACATTTTGATCAAAGGATAATTTTGGACAGAACTATTGTGTTGTTTTGTCATGCCATTCAGTTGTACTGGATTTGTTACTGTTGTGGTTGTGTTAGGATTGCACTGTTGCATTCCCTTCACTTTTTCATTGACTGGCTTCTATTCTAAATGGGTTATAAGGAAAAATAAATCATGTACCTATAATAACATTCCATGTTTGTTGTCCTTCATCTTGCCTTTCTTCTTGCTGGTTGGGTCCGGAGCCGATCCTTGGCTCCGACTCGGATGTTTACTATAGCTCGAGAGGTTATACGGGCTCGACGCTAACCCCTATTCCAACATGCCTAGCAGTAGCTACCGAGATCTTAAAAAAAAACACTCGATGCACAAATAAATTTAACCACAACTCACTCCAGAGATAACAGCACCTGTATTGTAGTCCGATGAAGGAAGACTTCACCAAATGTGTAAAAATTAAATGAATTTAATAACACAATCACAATGAAATGAATGAAAATAGCATGTCTCTAGCGCCTCGGCTACCATTAGACTTTAAAGAGTAACATCTTTGTCTCATATTACCTCCCCTTTTATACCTGTTAAAATATCTGTAGCATATCAATTATTCAATTATCTATTTAAACAGATACAAATCAGTAAAACATTTGCTAAATAAAAATGTTAAGTTGTCTATCTCGCCTTCATTCTTGCTGGATGGGTTCGGAGCCGAACCTCGGCTCTGACTCGGCCACTTTTAAAGCTCGAGAGCTAGTTCCACCGGCTCGAGGTCCCCTATATCCCACAATGCTAGGCGGTAACTACTCAGATCTCGTTTGCCGCTGTAGCTGACGAGGTGCTTTTTCCAACCGGCTCTACAGGTTAGTGATTTCTTAGACTTTTTTAGTCAACTTAGACCCCTTTAATTTAGTTTTTCTAGTATCCCTTACTTAGTTGTTCGATTCCACACCCTTTCTTCGAATCCTATCCCTTTAATCCTTAATTTTTTCCTCAAAGTTTCCCTTGGGCCTTAGGCCCCTTCCCCACCCTCCTAGTATTTGGAGTGAGTGTTTATATAGAAACCCTTTCTGGGTCTTTTCTATTAATTAAAGGTGTGTTTGTGTGAGAGATTGTTTTTTTTAGAACCATGTCTAAAGAATCTAAGGTCTCAGGCTTCAAGAAGTGTGACTCGTGCTGTCAGAAAATGTCTCTGACAGACAGTCACACTTCTTGTGTCTACTGCCTGGGACCTTTGCACCTGCAGGACTCGTGTGCTGTTTGCCATGGTTTCAGCCCTCGTGTCCTGCAGAAGCAGAAAAATAAGCACATTTTAAGGGGCTTATTGAAGCCTGAGGGTCCCCCAACTCAATCTTCGGGGAAACCCTCCAAGCCTTCCAGACCATCGGCTCCAGTATCTGAGTCGTCGGCTGGAGCTTCGAAGCCTGTTCGGACATCGGCTCCGTTCATTCGGCTCCAGTATCGCCATTGTTGTCTGAACGGAGCCATAGATCTCATTCCTCTAGGTCGTCAAGACTTTCAGATCATGACATACAGAGGGTGGTGAGTCGACTTCTCAAGTCCGAGGCACTGGCCCAAATGCTTCATAGCCCGACTCAACAGTCGATGGCTATTCCCGTCACCCAGAATGTTCCTCCTCTAACTCTTTTGAGTTCGGAGCCGGGGCTGAACGGACCCGAGACTGTGGGTGCGTCGGTACCGATTCCTTTGTCTTCGGTGCCGTCATCGGCTCTGATTTCTTCTTTGGAGGAATCTCGGTGCCGGACTTCCCTTGTCGGCTCCGAGGGGGTGAGTGGCATCGGACCCTTGTCCGACCCCGCTCTCCCTCTCGGTGCTTCGGCTCTGGTGATTTCGGCTCCAACATCGGCCTCGGAGCCATCACTGTCGGTGCTGGGGGAGGTTTTCAGCTTTTCAGAGCGGAGACCTCTGGCCCTGCCTGACAGGGGTGCCTTCGAGGTCATGAGGAGCATGTTAGAACCAGGTTCTACCCCACAGTTGGCTCCATCGGCCCCTCCCTCCACGGTGCCTGCGGTGATTTCTTCTCACCTCCTCATCCCAGATCATAGAGAGCCAGCCCCTCAAGTATCCCCAGTGGGTATTTCCTCCTCTTCCGAGGCCTCTCCTGACCCTGTAGGAGAGCCCCCTAGGAAGAGGCAGTGCAAGAGGAAGCACATTGACTCCCCTGAGTCTGTCACCTCTGACACTGATTTAGAAGATTCTGAGGGTTCCCCTCGTTCCCCCTCTGAAGATGTCTCCTTTGCGGACATCCTTGAAATCTTAAAACAGAGGGGGAATTGGCCAGCCCTTAACCCATCAGAGGATGAATCAGTGTATCTTGAGGCGTTTGGCTCTCGCCCTTCCACCTCCTGGGTGTCCCCTCCCTTTGACCCCCTCATGGAAGTGGTGGCAAGGAAGGCTTGGATGGCTCCTGACTCAGTGGAACCCACCCCCAGGAGACCATCAAAATTCATCACTGCCCCGAAGGATAAAGAATTCTTAGCTAAAGGCATCTCTGTTGATGCTATGGTGGTGGCTGCAGCCACCAAGAAGGAGCTAACTGATCCTTCAGTACCTGTCCATCCTCCTAACAAGGAGTCTAGGACCATGGACAGGTACGGTAAGTGGATGTTGTCGTCAGCGACCTTTTCTATGCGCTCGCTGAATTACCTGTGTCATTTCACTCGTCTCCAGAGGGATTTGCTCAAGGAAGCGAGTGAAATGTTAAAGGATCCATCAGCTGCGGGTTTTCAGGATAGAATGAACTCTCAGCTGGCGACCCTCAACTCAATAGTTAACTCCTCCATGTGCCTCCTTTCATTCGTGGCGGACGGAGCGAGTAGAGTGGCAGGTACAGGTGTGGCCTTACGTCGACAAGCCTGGATGCGGCTATGTAACTTTGCGGACCCTTTCAAGGCGTCCTTCACTAACTCCCCCTTTGATGGATCATCCCTCTTTGGTCCTCAAGTGAAGGAAACCCTGACTAGGTGCGAGGTTGAAGGCAAGACTCTCTCTGCCGTGGGAGTCCATTTTTCTACTCCTTCTAGACCTTACCCCAAAGGTCAGAAAGGGGGAAAGATGTGGTTCCACAAACAACCACAGGGAGTCTCGCCTGACGCACAGAGTCAGTTCCCCTCTAGAGGCAGAGGGGGGAACAATAATAATAGACGCCATCCTAGAGGCAGGGGGGGGGTCCGCAGAACCAGGGTAGCAGAGAAACTTTCTCTGACAAACCTTTTCAGCACCCCTGAGGGGCTGCCCAGCTGTCCACCTTCAGAGGCAGTCAGGGGAAGATTATCGCTGTACCCAGAAGCCTGGCTTTCCCTTACCAAAGACAAGTGGGTACAGTCGATCATATCCAAGGGCTACAAAATTCCGTTCATTCATATCCCAAGATGATCCAAAAGTTCCCTTCCAGACGTTCCACCCAATCAAAGGGAACACGCAGCACTAGAAATTTCAAAGCTGCTTTCAAAAAGAGCCATTCAACCAGTTCCAGCAGATCAACAAGGATCCGGAATCTACTCCAAATTCTTTTTGGTGCCAAAGAAAACAGGGGACTGGAGACCCATCTTGGATCTCAGCATCTTGAACAAGTTTGTCAAGAAAACGAAATTTCGGATGGTCACGCTGCAGTCCATTCTGCCCTTTTTGGGGCGGGACAACTGGATGTGCTCTATAGATCTCCAGGATGCATACTATCACATCAGAATGAACCGACGCTCCAGGAGATTTCTCCGCTTCAGGCTGGGAACCAGTCATTTCCAGTTCAGGACCCTGCCCTTTGGTCTCACTACAGCCCCCCGAGTGTTTACCAAATGCATGGCAGTGGTCACTTCTCATCTGAGACGGCAAGGATTCCAAGTGTTTCCATATTTAGACGACTGGCTCCTAGCAGCCCCCACCAAGCATCTTCTCCTTCTTGCCAGAGACTACACCTTACGCACATGTCAAACACTAGGCATCTCCATAAATTACGAAAAGTCTGTCTTGTCGCCTTGTCATGTTATTACCTTCATAGGCGCAAATCTAGACACAGTCAACATGTCAGCCAGACTCACAGAGCAAAGGGTAGCAGACATACACAGTCAGGTCTCTCTTGTCTTGCAGAGCAACAAGGTCAAAGTCAGACTGGTCCTGAAGGTCTTAGGAATAATGGCGGCGGCTATCCCTCTCCTCCCTTTAGCCCGCTTCCACATGAGAATCTTACAATGGATGCTATTCACACAATGGTCATTCCAATGACTTCCAATGTCCCACTCTATTGTGATAACTCAATCATGCAGGAATCATCTATCTTGGTGGATCACATCCCCCCAGCTCTACCTAGGAAGACCTTTCGTTCCCTCTCCTCCGGTTGCTACATTGACAATGGACACCTCCCTGATTGGGTGGGGGGGGGCATTACCAGGGCAGGACAGTCCAGGGCATGTGGCAGCCTTTTGAGTGCCACTTGCACATAAATGTCCTAGAGATGAGAGCAGTGCTTCTAGCATTGCAAGCCCTTCAAGACTCTCTTCCCAAGGGAACTGTAGCAATTCAGACAGACAACATGTCTGTAGTGTGGTACATCAACAAACAAGGCGGAACCAGATCTTACCCCTTATGTCGAGAGGTACTCAGACTGTGGCAGTGGGCGATTTCTGTTAGCAATGCATATTCCCGGGAAGTCCAATGTGATTGCAGACAAGTTGAGTAGGGCTATTCTCATGCCTCATGAGTGGTCTCTGAAGAATTCAGTGTTGGAGGAAATTTTTCAAAAGTGGGGCCGGCCTTGCTGCGACCTTTTCGCTACTCCTCAAAACAGCAAGTGCGACGATTTCTTCACCCTCTTTCCCCAACCAGGCCACCCCAGCAGAGACGCTCTAGTCCACGATTGGCCCCGGGGACTTCTATATGCTTTTCCACCCTTCCCACTGATATCTCAATTAATTCAGAAAGCCATCGCTCTGAAAGCTTCCATGATCCTCATTGCCCCTTACTGGCCTCGACAGGTTTGGTTCCCTTTTCTTCACCGTTATCTGTTGGAGCAACCTTGGCATCTGGACCCAGTTCCAGACCTCTTGACCCATCAGTCGGGTCAGTTGCACCACTCCCTTCCCTCTCTCCACCTCACAGCATGGCTACTCCAGTTCCAGCTTTAGCCAGGCTTCCTTTAATATCCCACTCAGTTCGAGATATTTTGATAGCCTCTCATAAATCTTCCACTCGGAAGATTTATAATAGCAAATGGAAACATTTTTCCTGTTGGGCAGAGTCAAAGGATATAGATCCTTTCACTGCCTCCATTCAGTCTATCCTGGATTTTTTAGCCGAGCTTTTCCACTCAGGTTCGTCTCCGTCTACCATCAAGGTTCAGTTGGCGGCTATATCTAACTTTCATGTAGGTGTTTCAGAGTCTTCCATTATGGCTCACAAGCTCTGTAAAGCCTTCCTAAAGGGAGTTTTTCTCCTCAAACCACCTATCAAGGATCCTCCTCCTCTATGGGATCTGAACTTGGTTCTAGCGTCTTTAATTCTTCCCCCCTTTGAACCTGCGGCTTCTTGCTCAATGAAGTTTCTATCTTGGAAAACTCTTTTCCTGGTAGCTATTACTTCAGCTAGAAGAGTCTCTGAACTCCATGCTCTATGCAGTCGACCCCCTTATCTATTGTTTCATAAGGATAGGGTATCCTTACGTACAAACCCTTCCTTTTTGCCTAAGGTAGCTTCACCAGCAAATTTGAATCAGACTATTGAGCTTCCAGTGTTTTTCCCTGACTATTCAAACAGATCAGAACAAAAATTACACTGTTTAGACGTTCATCGCCAACTTAGGTACTATTTAGACAGGACCAAACAAGTCAGAAAGTCTGATCAACTGTTTATTTCCTATGCAGAAAGTAGAATGGGCCTTCCAGTTTCTAAAGTTTCTCTCTCTAGATGGCTTACTTCATTGATTACCCTTGTTTATGAGATCAGACATCAACAGTTGCCATCCAAACCCAGGGCTCATTCAACTAGAGCTTTAGCCACATCTATAGCTTTTCAAGACAGACTGCCTATTGACACAATTTGTTCTGAAGCTACTTGGGCTTCTCCCCATACCTTCATTTCTCATTATAAGTTGGACTTAGCCTCTAGAGGCCGAGCCAACTTTGGTTCCACTGTACTCAAGAGTCTGTTCCGATAGGCCACCCGGGACAAGGTGCTAAGGATGCGGTCCCATCCAGCAAGAATGAAGGCGAGATAGACAACTTAACATTTAGAAGTTATGTACCTACCATAACGTTCCATGTTAGTTGTCTTCTTCTCGTCTTCTTTCTTGTGTCCCACCCTCCTTCCCCCAAGCCTGGACAGACCTAGAAGATTGTTTTTTTTCCGGTGATCTTTGCATCTTATTCCCACATTTGTCCACCTCTTCTTCCCTTGTTAGGTTTAGGGTTTTTTCCTTCAGGTTTAGAGGTGGATTATTTTCTCCAAGTTTGGAAATGCCCTTTTTTGCTTGGTCTAGCTTTCAAACGAGATCTGAGTAGTTACCGCCTAGCATTGTGGGATATAGGGGACCTCGAGCCGGTGGAACTAGCTCTCGAGCTTTAAAAGTAGCTGAGTTGGAGACGAGGTTCGGCACCGAACCCATCCAGCAAGAAAGAAGGCGAGAAGAAGACAACTAACATGGAACATTATGGTAGGTACATAACTTCTAATTTCTCCAATTACATTCTTTGTTCATCCCCTTAGGGTACAATGTATCAAATTTTAAAATCAACATTGCTTCCTTCTTATGCAAACACATTTTAATGTTTTCTTCACTCATAAAATTTATTTAACTTGTTCAAGGACTGTGGCTTGTAAACCTCTACAGTCTCCTTCATGAACTTCATTGAAATGGTATGCCACTGGACTTAAAACTTAATATATCTTACATGTTCCTTGACTCTAGTACTTAAACTACCTTTACTTTCCCCTATATAATACTTTTTACAGGGGCAACTTAATGCATATATAATACCTGTGCTCATACATGAATACACACCCTGCGTCTGAAATCTCTTTCCATTTATATTTTGAAAGAAGTCCACCATATATTGGCAGACTGAACATCTACCATATCTTGTTGTCCCTGGTACATCCAGAGTGGTTAGTAAATTAACTTGTGGTTTCTTGTAAATGTTCCACACCAAAAAAAATATTTTAAATTACATCCCCTCTTATAAGAGAAACTCAATCTAACATTTTGTAATAATGATATTTCTCTGGCAAGAAAATTCCAATATTGTTTGAATGTTCTTTCCAGAGTCCCTGAAAATAAATTAAATGTTGAGACAAAGAACATGTCTTGAGTTTGCATTAAACTTCGTGCTGACTGAACATTATCTAATCTAGTAAAATTCCTAATTACCTTTGTTCCACTATTAACTGATGCATTCAAGTATTTTTTAATTTTATTTTCTTCATAACCTCTTTTTAAAAATACCCTTGACATTTTATCAATTTCTACTTCACATTCATCTAAATCATTGCAAATTCTACTTATTCTTATAAATTCTTTGTAAGGTATTGCTTCTAATGTATGTGGGGGGGTGGCAACTAGAAGCATGGAACATAAAAGAAGGCTGATCAAATTTTCTATACATACTAGTTTTTAAATTACCACCCTCCGTAACCTCCACTGTGATGTTCAAATAATGCACCTTAGTTCCTATCTGCATTCCTTCAAACTGTATGAAAAAACTATTAGTATTTAAATAATGTACAAAAGACTTTGCTTGATCTTTTCCTCCTTTACAGATAAAAATAAGATCATCTATAAAGTGACAATAATCTAGAATATGTGTCCTGTAAAAACTACTTCTATAAATGTGTACATTTTCCACCATACCCATAAAGAGATTAGCATACATGGGAGCGAATGCCACCCCCATGGCTGTCCCTTGAACTTGTTTGTATAGTATTTCATCAAACATAAAAATATTGTTAGTCAAACAGAACAAAATCAACTCCTTAATATATTAGGTACATGGATTATCACCCAAAAAATGTTCAATTGCTTGCATTCCTATTAAATGCTGACTATTAGTGTAAAGACTTACCACAACAACTACTATAAAATAAATACCTGGTTCCCATTGAATTTTTTCCATCTTTTCCATAAAATCAAAGGAATCTTTTACATATGAATGTAATTTAATCATCTCCTTCAATAAGAAATGGTGCAAAAAAACAACTCAAATTGTTTGTAAAATAGTCCCGAGCTGACACTGTGGGGTGACCTGGTGGAAACTTACTAGTTTTGTGAATTTTGGGAACACAAAAGAATTTTGCCATCTTATTATTTCTATTTAAAAATGTACTTTTGGCCTCTGAAGCCTTAAAATAACATAAACATATTCCCTTATATATTAACATTTCATATTCCACCTTTGCTTGCTCGTAAACTGTCATATCTACTCTTGTATAAATACGTTCATCATCTAGATGTTCTTTGCATATTCTCAGGTAGTCTAAAGAATTCATTATTACTAATTTACCCCCTTTATCTGGGGGTTTGAATACTAAATGATCTTTTTTACTAAGATTCTGTAGTGTTTCCCATTCCTGTTTGGTTAAATTAAAATCCATATTACTTTGCAAGAAATCATTAACCTCTTTATCCAAAACAAAATTCATTGCATGATAAAATGTTTGTATCATCTCATTTCTAAAAGGAGGCAAAAATGTTGTAGCACCCTTGACTTGCGATAAATGTAAACAACAATAAGCATTATATTCACATTCTGATTCACATGAGAAAAAATCTTCCTCATTAGAAGAACTAACATCATTTAAAGAATTTATTTCATTCTTCCTATTATTAAAAAAATCTTTTAAATGCAGTTTGCATACTAACCTAAATAAGTATATTTTAACTTCATGAACCCTATATAACACAGTAGGAATAAACTTCAGACCTTTGTTCAACACAGATTTTTCAATTTCATTCAAAGCATAGTCCGACAAGTTAACTACATAAGTCTCTACCACTTGTAAAGAGTACAATACCTCTTCATTATGTCCATTTACCCCGTTTGGTATAGGGGCCATAATCTTGTCCTTGGTTGTTGTCCGATCTGTACCATGTCCGTTTTTTGTAGCTGTTCCTTGTTCCATAATTCCAAAAAGTCTTCCTAAACTGTTCACCATTCTGTGTATTAGGTAATGACAGGTATCCTTCCCTTTCTCCATCTTCCTCTTCCAGAATAAGTAGAATTTGCAATGATTTAGATGAATGTAAAGTAGAAATTGATAAAATGTCAAGGGTATTTTTAAAAAGAGGTTATGGAAAAATAAAATTAATAAATATTTGAATGCCTTAGTTAATAGTGGAACAAAGGTAAATAGGAATTTTACTAGATTAGATAATGCTTAATCAGCACGAAGTTTAAGCCAAACTCAAGACGTGTTCTTTGCCTCAATCTGTAATTTATTTTCAGGGACTTTGGAAAGAACATTGAAACAATATTGGAATATTCTTGCCAGAGAAATATCATTATTACAAAATGTTAGATTGAGGTTCTCCTATAAGAGGGGACATAATTTAAATGATTCTTTGGTGTAAAACATTTATAAGAAACCACAGGTTAATTTACTAACGACCCTGATGTACCAGGGACAACAAGTTGTGGTAGATGTTCAGTCTGCCAGTATATGGTGGACTCTTTTCAAAATATAAATGGAAAGAGATTTCAGACGCAGGGTGTGTATTCATGCATGAGCAAAGGTATTATATATATGCATTAAGTTGCCCATGTAAAAAGTATTATATAGGGGAAAGTAAAAGAAGTTTAAGTACTAGAGTCAAGGAACATGTAAGAGATATTAAGAATAACAAAGTTATAAGTCCAGTGGCATACCATTTCAATGAAGTTCATGAAGGGGACTATAGAGGTTTACAAGCCACAGTCCTTGAACAAGTTAAAACAAATTTTATGAGTGAAGAAAACATTAAAACGTGTTTGCGTAAGAAGGAAGCAATGTTGATTTTAAAATTTGATACATTGTACCCTAAGGGGATAAACAAAGAATGTAATTGGATAAATTTTATTTAGCAAATGTTTTACTGATTTGTATCTGTTTAAATAGATAATTGAATAATTGCTATGTTATAGATATTTTAACAGGTATAAAAGGGGAGGTAATATGAGACAAAGATGTTACTCTTTAAAGGCTAATGGTAGCCAAGACGCTAGAGACATGCTGTTTTTTTCATTTCATTGTGATAGTGTTATTAAATTCATTGAATTTTTACACGTTTGGTGAAGTCTTCCTTCAGCGGACTACAATACAAGTGCTGTTATCTCTGGAGTGAGTTGTGGTTAAATTTAATTGTGCATCGAGTATTTTTTTGGATTTATGTCCAGAGATTTGTTTATTCACCTGCCCCATTTATCTGTGGAAACAGGGATGGTGTGTTCGCAGCAGAATGGCAGTGAGAGTCTACCTTGTGGTCAACGATCGTTGGGATCTATAGATATACAGAATCCAGGAACAAGTTTTTCTGCTAACATACCACTTCAGCCACTGAATAAGTGTGAAGAATTCAGAACTAAAGGTACAGGGAATCCATTTGCTATGGTAGGAAAAAACACAGAATTATCTTCTGTACCGGAAGTTCAGGAACTGTTTTCCAAAGTAGAAAAACTTGTGTTCAAAGAGACTGCAGAACATTTTAATTTAATGAGCCTGCAGAGATATCAAGAACTTAAAATTACTCCAAGAGGTCCCCAAACTGTGAGAAACCCCTCCACCGCTTTCGACCTCGCTGACGAACAAGAATATTTGTTCCATGATAGATGGGTGGCAGCAGCACATTGCTGTAGAATGGAGTGGGTCTTTATTTTGGTGGAACGAGACACACTCAAGAGATCAAAATTAGTGGAGCAGACTAAATCTATACGTGGGGATATATTAAAAGATAGTACACAAGTAACACTGGATTCGGTCTTTTCTAATATCAATGAACGCTTGTCATCCTATGAGAAGGAACTCATAGACAGAAAAAAGAAAAAGTTACAGAGGGATTTGAGGGACTATGAACATAAATGGGCATTTACTCTTAATTCAAATCAACAGTCAAGATGACAATGAGTAAGGTTTGCCAAAGAACAGGAAGTCCCACCCCCACAACACTTTTATATGTCGGGAGAGAGTGCAGTTTCATCTATGGAAGAGGAACATGGAGAAAGGGAAGGATACCCGTTGTTACCTAATCCACAGAATGGTGAACAGTTTAGGAAGACTTTTCAGAATTATGGAACAAGGAACAGCTACAAAAAACGGACATGGTACGGATCGGACAACAACCAAGGACAAGGTTATGGCCCCTATACCAAATGGGGCAAATGGACATAATGAAGAGGTATTGTACTGTTTACAAGCAGTAGAGACTTATGTAGTTAACTTGTCAGACTATGCTTTGAATGAAATTGAAAAATATGTGTTGAACAAAGGTTTGAAGTTTATTCCTACTGTGTTACCTAGGGCTCATGAAGTTAAAATAGACTTATTTAGATTAGTACGCAAACTACATTTAAAATATTTTTTTTTTATAATAGGAAGAATTAAATAAATTCTTTAAATGATGTTAGTTCTTCTAGTGAGGAAGATTTTTTCTCATGTGAATCAGAATGTGAATATAATGCTTACTGTTGTTTAGATTTATCGCAAGTCAAGGGTGCTACAACATTTTCGCCTCCTTTTAGAAATGAGATGATACAAACATTTTATCATGCAATGAATTTTGTTTTGGATAAAGAGGTTAATGATTTCTTGCAAAGTAATATGGATTTTAATTTAACCAAACAGGAATGGGAAACACTACAGAATCTTAGTGAAAAAGATCATTTAGTATTCAAACCCTCAGATAAAGGGGGGTAAATTAGTAATAATGAATTCTTTAGACTACGTGAGAATGTGCAAAGAACATCTAGATGATGAACGTATTTATACAAGAGTAGATATGACAGTTTATGAGCAAACAAAGGTGGAATATGAAATGTTAATATATAAGGGAATACATTTATGTTATTTTAAGGCTTCAGAGGCCAAAAGTACATTTTTAAATAGAAATAATAAGATGACAAAATTCTTTTGTGTTCCCAAAATTCATAAAACTAGTAAGTTTCCACCAGGTCACCCCATAGTATTAACTCCGGACTATTTTACAAACAATTTGAGTTGTTTTTGCACCATTTCTTATTGAAGGAGGTGATTAAATTACATTCATATGTAAAATATTCCTTTGAGTTTATGAAAAGGATGGAAAAAATTCAATGGGAACCAGGTATTTATTTTATAGTAGTTGTTGTGGTAAGTCTTTACACTAATATTCAGCATTTAATAGGAATGCAAGCAATTGAACATTTTTTGGGTGATAATCCATGTACCTAATATATTATGGAGTTGATTTTGTTCTGTTTGACTAACAATATTTTTATGTTTGATGAAATACTATACAAACAAGTTCAAGGGACAGCCATGGGGGTGGCATACGCTCCCATGTATGCTAATCTCTTTATGGGTATGGTGGAAAATGTACACATTTATAGAAGTAGTTTTTACAGGACACATATTCTAGATTATTGTCACTTTATAGATGATCTTATTTTTATCTGTAAAGGAGGAAAAGATCAAGCAAAGTCTTTTGTACATTATTTAAATACTAATAGTTTTTTCATACAGTTTGAAGGAATGCAGATAGGAACTAAGGTGCATTATTTGGACATCACAGTGGAGGTTACGGAGGGTGGTAATTTAAAAACTAGTATGTACAGAAAATTTGATCAGCCTTCTTTTATGTTCCATGCTTCTAGTTGCCACCCCCCCCCCACATACATTAGAAGCAATACCTTACAATGAATTTATAAGAATAAGTAGAATTTGCAATGATTTAGATGAATGTAAAGTAGAAATTGATAAAATGTCAAGGGTATTTTTAAAAAGAGGTTATGAAGAAAATAAAATTAAAAAATATTTGAATGCATTAGTTAATAGTGGAACAAAGTTAAATAGCAATTTTACTAGATTAGATAATGTTCAATCAGCACGAAGTTTAAGGCAAACTCAAGACATGTTCTTTGTCTCAACATTTAATTTATTTTCAGGGAGTCTGGAAAGAACATTGAAACAATATTGGAATATTCTTGCCAGAGAAATATCATTATTACAAAATGTTAGATTGAGGTTCTCCTATAAGAAGGGATGGAATGTAAAAGATTTTTTGGTGCAGAACATTTATAAGAAACCACAGGCTAATTTACTAACCACCCTGGATGTACCAGGGACAACAAGATGTGGTAGATGTTCAGTCTGCCAATATATGGTGGACTCTTTCAAAATATAAATGGAAAGATATTTCAGACTCAGGGTGTGTATTCATGCATGAGCACAGGTATTATATATGCATTAAGTTGCCCCTGTAAAAAGTATTATATAGGGGAAAGTAAAAAAAGTTTAAGTACCAGAGTCAAAGAACATGTAAGATATACTAAGAATAACAAAGTTATAAGTCCAGTAGCATGCCATTTCAATGAAGTTCATGAAGGGGACTGTAGAGGTTTACAAGCCACAGTCCTTGAACAAGTTAAAATAAATTTTATGAGTGAAGAAAACATTAAAATGTGTTTGTGAGAAGGAAGCAATGTTGATTTTAAAATTTGATACATTGTACCCTAAGGGGATGAACAAAGAATGTAATTGGATACATTTTATTTAGCAAATGTTTTATGATTTGTATCTCTTTAAATAGATAATTGAATAATTGATAAGCTACAGATATTTTAACAGGTATAAAAGGGGAGGTAATATGAGACAAAGATGTTACTCTTTAAAGTCTAATGGTAGCCGAGGTGCTAGAGACATGCTATTTTCGTTCATTTCATTGTGATTGTGTTATTAAATTCATTAAATTTTTACACGTTTGGTGAAGTCTTCCTTCAGTGGACTACAATACAGTTGTTGTTATCTCTGGAGTGAACTACCCAGATCTTGTTTCTGATAGCCCACACTAGACAATAATAGTAAAATCCAAATTTTACTAAGCTCTTACACATAAGGAAACCTTGTGTATAAAGGAACAATCCACGTTCAAAGGTTAGGAAGGAAAAAGGGAAAAACAATGCATGGTCAACTAACCTGGTATGTCACGGGAAACTCAGCCAGGGTAACCAATGAAGGAATCCCTCTCGATCCTCCAGGAAGGGGGAAGGAGGGGAGATGCAAGAATGAAGGCGAGATGAAGGACAGCAAACATGGAATGGTATGGTAGGTACATAACTTCTTTATGTTATGTTGTCCCCAATTCGCCTTTGTTCTTGTTGGTTGGGACCACTTTCCCAGCACCTGGTTCTTGGGTGGCTCACTAGAATAAACTCTTCAGGACCATGGAACCAAAGGATGCCCTATTCCAGGAGACCACATTCACTTTTTAATGAGTGATAAAGGTATGAGGATTTGCCCATGTTGCTGCTGCACAGAATGAATCTAAAGGCAATTTGGCTTGGAAGACAACTGAGGTAACCAAGGCCCTGGTTGAGTGTCCTCTGACTTTCCCCTGGAAGCTTCTTGTTATGCAAATCATAAGTATAGGCGATTGTATCTGACAGCCACTTTGATAAGGTCACTTTTGAAACTGGAGAACCTTGTTTATTGTCAGCAAAGAATACAAACAATTGAACTGATTTTCTAAAGTCCTTGGTCCTGTGTAAATAAAAATGTAATTGTCTATGAACATCCAACTGGTGGAGTCTATACTCTGCTTTGTTGCCATAATTGGGGAAGAATACACAAAGCTCGATAGACTGATTTAAATTATACTCTGAACACACCTTTGGCAAGAAGGAGGGATTGGTTCTGAGAGAAACTCTATCTTTATGGAAGATGAGATATGGTGGGTGAATAGATAAACCTGTAATTCTAAAACCCGTCTAGCTGAGGTGATGGCGACCAAAATGAAGGTTTTCCTAGATAGAAATTTCAGAGGACAATATAATGCTGGTTCAAAAGGTGGAAGGACCAGAGAGGCTAAAACAAAGTTTAGGTCAGGGGGGGTTTCTCTTACCGGGGCTGTAAAATGGTTCTACCTCATAAGAATGTTTTGCATAGCTTATGGGACATGATATTAGTGCCCAACTCTCCCACATGAAAATTGGAGATGGCAGCCAGTTGGACCCTAATGGTAGCTGCAGCTGCCCCTCTTTCAGACATTTTGGCCAAGAAATCAAGAATCTTGGGAACAGAAGCAGTGAAGGTATCAATATCATTTTTCTTTGCCCAATAAGAGAACCTCTTCCATTTGCTAGCATAAATCTTTCTCGTAGTGGACTTGTGAGAAGACACCAGGATGTGCTGTACTGCCAGGGAAATGTTGGGGAGTGTGGCTAAGACTGGAAGTGGAGAAAAAAAAAGCTGTCAGCTTGAGAGTTTGAAGGGAGGGGTGGAACACACCCGACTGATGCATCAGGAGGTCTGGAACTGGGACCAGGATCCAAGTCTCCACTTGTAGATGATGGAAGAGAAACAGGAGCCATATCTGGCAAGGCCAGTAAGGAGCAATGAGGATGAGCTTGTAACCCAGCATCTTTGCTTTCTGACATACCTTGGGGATCAGAGGAAAAGGTGGAAAGGTATAAAGTAGTCCCGGAGATCAATTGTGAACAAGTGCATCCCTGGGTGGGGGGACTAAAGCGAAATAGCTGCTGCATTTGTTGTTGAGAGGAGTGGCAAAAAGATTGCAGCATGGCTGGCTCCATTTGTGAAAAATCAAGTCTGCAACGTCTTGCTTCAGGGACCACTCATGAGGCATGAGGATAGCTCTGTTGAGCCTGTCTGCTATCATGTTAGATTCCCCAGGAATATGTGTCGCAATCAGAAAATGTTGGGAAGACATCACCCATTACCATTCTCAAAGGGCCTCCCGACACAAGGGGTAAGATCTGGTCCCACCTTGTTTGTTGATGTACCATACCACTGACATATTGTCTGTCTGAATTGCAATAGTTCCAGTAGGTAGAGAGTCTTAAAGTGCTTGCAACACCAAGCAGCACTCTCATCTCTAGAACATTGGTGTGTAAGTGGTACTGGTGTGGCTGCCACATTCCTTGGACAGTCTGTCCCAGATAATGCCCCCCTCCATCCTATCTGGGAGGCATCCATGGTCACTGTGGCTACTGGTTGAGGGTCTAGAAAGGGTCTATCCAGAGTCATCTGGGGGGAGACAAGCCACCATACTAAGTCCTTTTTGCAGGATTCCGTGATTGAAATCATATGTGACATTGTTAAATCCTGGAACAACCATTGAGCAAAAAGAAGCCACTGCAGAATTCTCATGTGGAAGCGAGCCATAGGGACTAGAGTAATTGCTGCAGCCATTGAGCCCAGGACTTTCAATACCTCTCTTGCCTGAACTCTCTTCTTTTTCATGAGAAATGAAACTTGCTGATGAATGGTTGACGCCCTGTCTTCAGGCAGCTTTGCTATCATGGCTCTTGTATCTAAGTCTGTTCCTATGAAGGTAATACACTGACAAGGCAACAAGGCAGACTTTTTGTAGTTTATGGTGAGCCTAGCTGGGAACAGGTTTGAATTGTGTAATCCCATGCTTTGATCAGTTGATGCTCGGTGGAAGCAGTGAGGAGCCAATCTAGATATGGAAACACCTGGAATCCTAGACATCTCAGGTGAGCCGTGACCACTGCTATACACTGTGTGAACCCCCTGGGGGCTGTGGTGAGATCAAAGGGTAGAGGTCTGAACTTATAATGACTGGCTCCCAGGCAGAAGTGTAGGAATCTCCTGGATCACCTGTACATTTTATGTGGTAGTACACATCCTGGAGATTGATGGAGCACATCCAATTTTCCTGACCCAAAAACAGAAAAATGGACTCCAGTGTTAATATCCAGAACTTTGCTTTTTTTACTGATTTGTTTAGCTTGCTGAGATCCAAGATGGGTCTCCAGTCCCATGTATTTTTTGGAACTAAAAAGAACCTTGAGTAAGTTCCGGATTTGAATTGGTCTGCAGGGACTTCTTGGATAGCTCTTTTTTCTAGCAACCTTTGTACTTCTAGGTTTGCTTGATCCTAAAGACTGGGTGGAATGTCTGGGATTGACCATTTTGTTCTTGAGAGGGGTAACTGGGAAAAGGGAATTTTGTAACCCCTGGCTATTATTGACAGTACCCATGCATCTTTTGTAATAGTTTGCCAGGCTGTAGGGTACAATGATACTCTGCCCCCGACTGCCTCCAGAGGCAGATAGTCAGGCCTCCCTTCAGGAGTGCTGGAAGGGCCTAGCAGAAAATGTATCTCTGTCGCCCTGCTGTTGCAGACCCCCACCCCCGTTGTGAGGCCGGCATCTTCCGTTATTGTTTCCCCCCTCTGCCCCTAGGGGAAAATTGTCCATGTGTGTCAGGCAAAGCTCCCTGGGATTTTTGAAACCACATTTTCCCAATCTTCTGACCTTTAGGGTAGCGTCTAGATGGAGTGGAAAAATGGACTCCCATGGCAGAAAGAGTCATGCCATCCTTTTCACATCTGGTGAGAGTCTGTTTTACGTAAAGCCCAAACAAGGATGAGACATCAAAAGGGGTATTGGTAAAGGAGGACTTGAAGGGTTCCGCAAATTGACAAAGGCACATCCAGGAGTGTCTCTGCAAAGCAACTCTGGGGCCTGCTGCCCTACTCGCTCCATCTACCACATAAAAAATGAGCCTCATGGAGGAGTTAACCACTGAAGTCAAGGTTGCAAGCTGGGAAGCCACCCTGTTCAAAACCCCTTCAGCTGTAGGATCCTGCAGGGTATCTCCCAACTTTTTTAAGAGATCCCTTTGAAGTCACGTGGTGTGACAAATAATTCAGTGACCTAATCATAAAGGTCGCTGAAGAGAACATACACTTCCCATATCTGTCCATCATACGAGACTCCTTGTTTGGTGGATGGAGAGATGAAGAAGTTTCCGCAAGTTCCTTCTTAGTGGCTGCTGCCACCACCATAACATAAACAAGAACCCCTTTGGAAAGAAAGGACTTGTCTTTGGGGGCAGTTATAAATTTATTTGGTCTCCGTGGAACCGGATCCATGGTCTCTGGAGTGCTCCACGCCTTCTGACTCACTACAGACAAAAGTGGGTCAAAAGGTGGAGACACACAAGAGGTGGAGGGCCGGGAACCAAATGCGTCCAGGTAGACCAACTCATCCTCAGAAGGGGCTAGGGACTTCCAGCCACCCCTCTGTCTAAGGATTTCCAAGATGTCCAAAAAGGAGACATCCTCAAAGGGGGACCATGGGGACCCTTCCAATTCATCCAAGTCTGTGTCTGAAGTGATGGACTCAGGGGAGTCCAGATGCTTCCTCTTCCATTTTTTCTTCCAAGGGACCTCCTCCAAATGTTCAGTGGAGGTTTTGGAAGAGGTGGGGTCACCCAATGGGGCATCCTGGGGCATAGGCTCCCTATGCTTGGAAAGAGGAGGAGGGTCAAAGGCAGGCACAGGCACCGAGGGAGAAGGAGCTGATGGAGCCAAGGGTGGAGCAGTCTTAGGGGACAGCATGGTCCTCATCACCTCAAAGGTGGCACAGTCCCAAGCCAAAGGAGCCTCTGGCTCTGAATACCCCAGAGATTTCCTGTGAACCGTGAGTGAAGGCTCTGAGGCTGATGTGGGAGCAGAGCTCACCTGCGCCAAAGCTCTGAGTGGGAGAACAGGGTCGGACAAGGGTTCAATGCCACTTCTCCCCCTTGGATCCAACAAGAGAGCTTTGGTGGCCAGATCCCTCGATGGACTGAGACATCGAGAAGATCGGACAGGGAGTCGGAGACGATAAAGGAGAAGTAACAGGAGCCGATGGTTCCACCACCATGATGTCTATGCAGCCCAACAGAGATGCTGGATGGGCTGAAGGAGCCAATTCTTTATGGGCTGGGCTCGATAGCAATTTGGCAAGTGCCTGTGACTTAAGAGGCCTATTAACCACTCTCTCCACATCATGGTCTGAAAGCCTGGAGGACCGAGAGGAGTGAGAGGAGGACCGGTGACTGCCTGCCACAGATTGCAACAAAGGAGACTGTGGAGCAGAGCGCACTTGCTACAAAGAGGGAGACCTGGTTCTTTTATGGGCCTGGACTGGCACCAAAGTCACTGATGGTGCCAATGGAGACATAGCTTTGTCAGAGCCGACACTGGGAACCGACAGATCTGAAGATTTGTCAGCAGATTTGGGTTGCTCCAAAATTGGATATTTGGGAGATTTGTCAGACTGCTTTGCTGGCTGAGGAACCAGAGACAAAAGATCCTGAGGGTTTTTCAAGAGGCCACACAGAATAAGTTTATTCTTTCTCTCCTGCAGGACTCTAGAACTGAAAGCATGACAGATAGAATATGAGATCTGCAGGTGAACAGCCCCTAAACAGTATACACAGCTCATGTGCCCATCCATAAGGCACTTCTTAAAGCCAGAGGGTTTTAACTCTTTGGACATGCTGATACACTAGGAAGACACAAACAGCAAAAATTAGGCTGTAACAGCTAGCAATGCACAAATACAAACACTACCAACAAACAAGGATATCTCTTTTTTTTTTTTTTTAGAAAAAGAAGAAAAAGGCGGAGAGCCTCTAAGTAAAATGGCGACTTCCCCAATAGGAGAGCTTCTAACTTAAATGGCTACTCCAACAGATAGTGAGGAAAGAAGAAACAAACCCTCTAAGTTAAATGGGCTCAAGGAGAAAGCAAGGCCTAAGAAAATGATGGCCAAGAACAACCAAAAAACAACAGCAGAGGAAGGTCAGAAGGTTGTTAATCTAAACTAAGACTAAGATAGACACCAACAAGGTAATTAAACTGCTAATAATCCTGGTAAAGGAAGACAGCAAAATACGAAAAAACTAAATACTCAGCCTGTGCCAGTAATCGCAATCTCGATGCTGCAAGTGACAAACAAGATCTGGGTAGCTACCGCTAGGCATGTTGGGATAGGGGTTAGCCTTAAGCCAGTATAAGCTCTCGAGCTATAGTAAACAGCCGAGTCGGAGCCGAGGATCGGCTCCGGACCCAACCAGCAAAAACAAAAGCGAGATGGGGACAACATAACACGCAATAATTTCTGACAGTGTCGGCATTATGGGGAAATACTGGAACACCAGCATTTTGAGGTGTGATGATGCAAGTGAAGTCTTGTCAAAATACTCCAGTATTTAAAGGAGGCTAGTGTGAAAACAGTGCAGAGACTGGCAAGGAAGAGCCCATAATTAAGAATCCATTAACAGAAAGTATGTGTAGAAACTGAGAAACTGAATCTAACACTGAATGCACCTGGAGAAAGAACTTGAGCAGAATCTTACAGAATCATGAGCTTTTCTTTATTAGAACAAAAACAGAGAGTCATTCATAAACAGAAGCAGAACTATAAGAGTAAAGAAATTAAGGAAAAAGTAACAGTTCCCCTGGTAAAAGAAAATTATTTTTGAGAGTTACCTTTTAAAGATAATTAAATAAATGGAGGGGAGATGCCTGTGCCCATATTTATAGGACAATGAGCCATGGCCTCCATTTCATGTGACAATACTGATGCCAGTAACAGTAGCCTGGTTGACCTCCAGATAAGCCATGTCAAGCACAAGAAGGCCCAGCTGGAAAACAATATACTAAGTAAATCTAAGAAAATTTTCAAAGAGTTGAAGGGAAAACAAAGGAAACAGAACAATCCTACTTCAAACCCATACTTGAACTAAGAAAAGACTTGCTGTAAAGGATAACCAAACACAAAGAATAAATGCTGTACCACTTATTAGTTCAAACGACAGTTAGAACACATGTGATACAGTTAAACAAATAGCCACATTTTGGATGGCCAAGAGATAAGACAAAATTTAGGATTTTAGGTAGATTCTGCTGGCCTGGTATTAAAAGTAGCATAGAAAATAGTTGTGCACCTTGCCCAGAATATCAAAAGATAACATCCATCCTAGGGTTTAACGTTTGATACCTTTACTAATTGTGGAAATCATATTTGAAAGAATAGCAATGGACACTGTAGGTTTACATGTAGCCCTCAGAGTTGTCACTATATCTTGGAAATAATTGATTATGTAACAAAATTTCCTAAGGTAGTACCCATGTGAAAAGCTAATAGGAAGTCCATAGCAAAAGAAGTAGTACTTTTTTTTTCTAGAGTAGGAATTCCTCAAGAAATTCTTAATGACTATAGCACCCTATCCATGCCCAAAGAAATGCATGAACTTTATCATCTTTATTTTTAATGCACCAGCTAAGGACATCCATATACTACCCTCTAACATGTGGGCTAATTGAGTGCTTTATTACAATCTAAATTATAAACAGCTCTAGAACTGGATGGAAGAAAACTTGATCAAGTATTTCCACATCTTCTCCTTCCTATAAGGGAAGCTATTCAAGTCACCTGGATTCATACCACTTGAATTGCAACATGACAGGCATTCCTGAGGCTTGTTACATATGAGAGAAACATGATGGGAAGAAAACACTCCATTTAAAGGTGTGATAGAACATTTTACAGAGGTGCAGCACAAGTTAAAAAAACTATAAAAGAATATAAGAAGAAACCACAGAAAACACAACAGAAAGCGTATAACAAAAATACTAATCTTGGAGAGTTCAAATCAAGATTTGGAAAGTATTAGTGTCAATACCCATTGCTGAAAACAAGCTCTTTGCAAAGTGGCAAAGACCTTCTGCAAAAAAATATGTAAAGTATAGTTTGAGACAGCAAACAAAAAGGAAACAAGTGCGGTTGTATAATATAGATGTTCTGAAGCCTCAATGAGAAACTTGTTTCCATAGTAAGTATGTTTACAGAGAAAGTTTAAGGTCCCTCACAGAAAGTCATAAAGTCAAAATAAATGAGACACTATCAGTGTCACATCATCAAGGTGTCAGAAACAAGATTGTACTCAAGAATGAAGATATAGCTTTAGATTTGCCTGGCAGAAATAGTTTAACTCAGCACAATATAGAAACCATGCCTGGTGAGAAAGTAAATTTAAAACCATGCCAAATACTCAAATGCCAATGCCAAGCAATTAAGAAAGAAACTTGTGGTCATACATGAGTAGGTTTCATAAGCTGGTTACAGTGTTGAAGTCAATGAATGTCTTGGAACACTGAATCTCTAATTTCAGGATCATATGCCAAAGCCCCAACCTTGTTATCAAGGTTGATTTTGAATATATTAGGGACTCCTGTATATCAGGAGTTAGTTCTATAATCCGGCTAATCTTGATGTAATATATACTTGTCTAAGTCCAGTCCTAAAAAAATTGCATTTGTAAATTCTGTTTCTTATTTTTTATAACACAACTTGTCTGATAATGTTTAATATCTAATATTTCTTACATGGACTTGCCATAAACTCCTTTGCATGCCAAAATACTTTTGTTTCTTATATAATGTTACCTTAAGGAGTATAAATGTAAATATATATGGTACTGCTTATATGACATGTTTTAATAATTACTTGGTTAACTTCCTCTATATAAACTCTAGGTATTGCAACTGTGTAATATTATAGATACAGAAGTTGTTGTTATATTCTAACATGTGTTACATGTATACTTATTAACAGACACCTAACATCTATTCTAGTTAGATCTTTCAACATTAGGCCCAAGAGTTTTATAGATCAGATTCTCAAGATGTCAGTATGTCTAGTACAGGAGAAGTTGGTAGATGCTAAGGTGTCTAGGTCCTTAAAAAATCAACTTCATTTAGTTGTTGATGTAAAAAAATAGTATCCTATTTAAGGGTTTACCAAAATACATAGTGCATCATTTATCTATACCGAATCTTAAACCAGTTGCCTTTGGCCAGTTACTTATATCTTTCAAACAGTTATTAATGACTGAAAAGTCATTGTTGGTGATGAAAACCCCATATTTTGCAAGCATCAACATGCTTAGATAGCCAGCAGTCTTTCTTTTGTGGGATTTTTTCATATACAATGATAAATAATCTGAAGCCCAAAACTGACCTCTGTGGGATTCCTAACTTAACTGGAAAGTATCCTGAAATAGCTATATTGATTTCATGAAACTGTACCCTGTTAGTGAAACCAAGACATAATCCTTCTTATTATGTATAAATTAAGTATTTGAATTTCACATGGCTGAGTGAAAAAGGGAATTAAAGGCCTTAGCTAGAGCCAAATACACAACACCAGGGGTCAGACTATAATCTACAGCCAGAGATATTTGATTATAAAATTCTAATAGGTTGGTTAGTGTGGCTCCATCTTTTATGAAATCATGTAGATGTGTATTTAGTAGGACCAACTTATTTGTGTTTTCTAGCAGAAAGTCAACAGTGATTCGTAAGAAGCATTTGCCCAGAATTGATATCAAATTTATGGGTCTATAATTACTGACTTCATGTCTGATATCTTTCTAATGTATAGGTGTCACATGATATAATTTACAGAACATGGAAGCCAAACCATCATATAAAAGCTTATTAAAATGTGTTTAAGAAAAGGTCTGACCAAATGCTTTATATTGTAAAATAAAATGGCTGAGATATTGTCTGAACCCACTAATGCTGGGTTTTTTTCATTGTACCACTGAGTCTACTGTAACACTCTTGTTGTAAACATCCTGTGCGAGAAATATTTGTTAAATTTCTCAGCTAACATTAGTGATCATTACATGATCATATGTGTAATTATTGTTAACCTTCAATAAAGTGATTGAGGAATATTGTTCAGTATTTCTTCTAATATATTTGTATTAATTTTAATGCTTGATATTTTTTTCAACAAGCTTTCTTTCATATTTGATTTTTTCTCGAGTTTTAACCTTTAGATATTTACTCACTTTATTCAGTTTCTTTTTATTATAATTATAATTTTTTTATAAAATCAGAAAAGTCAGAATTTTTTTCTTTTTTTAAACAGCTTTATTGAAAACATTAATATAGTGAACAAATCTTTTGAAAGAAATTAAATAAGTTACATTTTTAAAATACAATATTTAAAAAAGAAAAAATAATACAATAAGTATAACAGCCAGCAGAGTAAACTGTATATAATGATGTTCACTATATATCAAATAACTGGAGCAATTAATTTTAGTTTGGCAGAAGAAAATGAAAAGATAGAATAAAAGATTTAAAGAAAAATAAAATATTACTACATTAATCATTTATGCAGTTCTTTAACCAATAATTCATGTACATTTTCCCATGTGTAATATAATTTTGTATTCCTTGTAGATTTAAATTTGATAGTTAACATTTCTAACAGATATTTCTAAGAGAAGACCTTTAAACTCTTTAAATGAGGGAACTGATGAGGAATTCCAATTTCTTGTAATTGCTTTCCTAGCAATAGAAAGTATAGACCAGTGTAAAGAATATTTGTTTTTATTTATACAGTCTGGGGCAGGTGCATTGACTAATACAAGTGACTTTGTAAGCATAAAATTGTCTGTAAAAATTGCCTGTAAAAAAGTGTTAACTTCCTCTCAAAATTTATTTAATAATACAGTCATAACATATATTATTCCAATCAGCATTTGTTACTGCATTACATTTCCAACAAATAACATATTGTTTAGTTATCTTACTCATTTTCTGAGGTGTGATGAAAGATTTATGTAAAAATCTCCATGTGAAGATTCTCCACTTAATGGAGGAAGTGGTTTTGCTGGCTGACTGAATGAAATTAACTTTGTCTTTTTCTGAGGGAATAAAACTATTGATTGCTGCAAATGAATTCCAATGCTTATCTGAATATACATCTAGATCTTGTTTAATTGCTTTATAAATATATGATATGATATTTTTAACTGGCAAAGTATTATAAGTGTATAAAATCAAATATTGGATAAGTTTTGGTATTGAATTTTTAGCATTTGAAGGGATTAAAATTAGAGGGATAAAAGCATTAATAGATTTTGCCTCATTTTTATTTAACATTTGATGCCAAAACATCAATTGTTTTTGTTTAAATAACAACATTTTAGAATGATCTGCAGATAGAATTATACATTGTGTATAGGCAATAGAGAAGATGAGGAACAGCCAATTTTCAAAGATTCTAAACCTAAACATAAAGTTTTTAAAGGCCCTTAGAATTAAAGTTATATAAGTAGATTTAAGCATTTGGATGTATAATTGGAAAAATACTCTCTCATATTCCATATAAATGAATAATTTATTAACTGTGGTAGATGTTTATTTTTACTTTTGGTATTTTGGGATACATTTAACATAATTTCCTTCCATTTCGTAAAATACTCTCCATCTATTAGATAAACAATTGTTTTAATAACTGACAAAACTGAATAAAGTTTTAGATTTGTTAAAGATATACCTCCATTTTCTCAGCTAGACATATGATAGGACAATGCAATTCTAGACTTTATCGGATGCCATAAAAAATTCTTAATCAGTGTGTTAAATTTTTTAATAAATAGAAATAGATTGTATTATGTATAATATCTTTGGAAGCAAGATCATCTTTATAATGGAAAGTTTTTCATCTATTGTAAATAAAATCTTGTTCCACTTACTAATTAGAGTCTCTATGGTAATTATACTTTTACTATAATTTAGGTGCAAGATGTCTTTAATATTGGTTGCTATAATTATACCTAAATATGTTATTTGTTGGGACTGAGGTATATATATTTTTGTATTGGTCTCATACATTATAACTTTTGGAACCAATTAGAAGAATCTGTTTTTTAGAATTATTAAAATTAAGACCAGAACTTTTTTGAAATATTTCCATATGTTAAAAAATTCTTGTAAGGTAGGGTTAGTACCACCAAGAGTGATTAATACATCATCAGCAAACGTTTGGATTTTTGATGTTTCATTACAGTTTAACCTATATCCTTGTATATTATTGTTATCCCTTATTAGATGAGCCCAAGGTTCCATAATTAATCTGAATAAAAGTGGAGATAGAGGGCAACCTTGTTTGGTTCCTTTTACAATGGGTATGTTCTGGGATATACTTAGGTTCATAGGTTCATAGGTAGGTACTAGGCTATCTGCCCGAAGGCATTTATAAGCCTAGCCAGAATGTGTTGGATTTCGCCACCCCCTTAGATTAGTTCCCTGTGCCTCTGTCCAGCAGAGCCACTGAAGTGATCCCTGGTGTAAATTTTCTGTTTCCCATCCACTCATCAAGGTTTCTCTTGAGGAGTGTTAGTGAGGAGCTCTGCCTAATGTAGATTGGAATCTTGTTTCAAAGCATGGGAAGTCTCTGGGACAGGAATCTATCCCTCCAGCACATCCTATTTATTGTTGTGTGAGGTTTAGATCCCTAGAGCATGTGGCTCGAGGGGATATGGTTTTCTTTAGGTGGAGCATGTCCATCAATTCTGGGTCAGACATGGCCTTGTATCTCAGGCAGAAATCACCTCTGAGTAGGCGGTATGCAACCAAGTACAGCTGGAGTTTCTTCAGTCAAGCTGCATAGGGCATCTGTTTGAGGCCAGTGATCCTCTTGGTGAGGTACTTCTGTGGTCTTTCCAGCTGTTGCAGGTGTCTTGTAAGGTACATCTCAAATGGAGCATTGTACTCTATGATGGGTCTGATGAGTGATGAGTAGAGGGGCACAATGATCTCTTTTGATCTGGAAGTGAACCCTTTTGTGATTAGGTGGGCCGCATAGAAGGATTTTCTAACCACTTTGGCAATGTGATTATCAAAGGAGAGATTACTATCTACTTGGGTCCCCAGATTCTTTATTACGTCTTCAGTATTTAGGGGACTACCACCTATGTGGTAGTTTGTGGGTACCTATTTTTATGTAGGCTTTACTTTCATTATATAATTGAGTTATGAGGTTAATAAAGTTATTAGAAAAGTTTAAGTCCTTCAGTAAGATAAAAAGATAATTCCAATTAACTGGGTCAAAAACACAGTTAATATCTAAACTAAGAAGAGTCAAATTATTCTTTAAGGCTTTTACTGATTCAATTAAAGTTATTGTTCTTTTGATGTTATCATAAGAAGTCCTATTAATTATAAAGCCTGTTTGATCCATATCTACCAGGAATGGTAAAAAAAAATTAAGTCTGTAAGCATAAATGGACATGAACATTTTGTATTCTGTATTTAATAATGAAATGGGCCTATATGAAGCACATTTTATAGGATCTTTATCAGACTTTAGTATGGGGGAAATAAATGTGTATTTCCAAGAGGGAGGTATAATGTTGTTATTTTGAGCTATATTGAATACTCTATGTAGTAGAGTTAATGCTTTAGCAGGCAAAACTTAATAGATTTCAGAAATGATACCATTGTTACCAGGAGCTTTATTTTGCTTAATTTGGTTATTTGATTGTTTACTTCTTTAAAAGATATTTGTTTATCTATTAATTTTATTTGTGCTTCAGATAGTCGATTCTTTATATTATTATGTATAAAAGACTGAATATCTTTTGTGCTATTACTGTTATCATTGGGTTGGTTTAATTTTCAAAACAATTCTCTAAACTCACTTAATATATTTGGTAAATCAGATACCATTTTTTTTTGTTGGATAATAGATTTCTTTGATATGATGAAGTTTATTTAATCTTTTAGTTGTGTTAGCTAGTATATTCATGGATCTAGGATTTATAGAAAAAAGTTATAAATTTATATTTTTCAAGATTTATCATAACTTTGTGGTTTAAAATTTCCATGTATTTATTGTTTAAGGTATTTATTTCATTCATTCTGTCTTTCTTATCTGGATTCTTTGAAGCATCAAGCCTTAAAGTATCTAACTTTGTTTGTATATCTTGAAGATCTTTATACTATGAAATTATTTCCTTTTTATACCAATCAATAATTTTACCATATAGGTAGGTTTTTAGAGCATCCCAAATGTATATTTCTGAAGTTCCCAGTGTACTATTAAGTTCAATAAAATGTTGTACTTCTGTAGTGAAGAAATCAAAATCTTTGAATTTAATTATATAGGCTGGTATCCTTTTAATTTGAACATTAAATGTGGAGTTTAGTATAAAGTCAAATGTTATGGAATTGTGGTCCGAAAGGGGACAAGAAATCACTTTTGAGTTTGATAAGAAATCAGTTAAGTTATTGGAAATTAATACTCTATCTATTCTTGAATATGAATTATGCCTATGTAAGTAGAATGCATAGAACAGTGACCTAGGGTCAGAAAAGTTATTAATATCTTTCATCGTGTATGAATCTGAGAATTCATTCAATAATTTAGCTATAGTTGGATTTTCCTTTTACCACTGGTATTAGAGTCTTTTATGTCAGAAATGCAGTTAAAATCCCCATCAAGAATAATAATACCCTTAGAAAACTGAACTATATGTTCTATATGTTGTTTCACTGTTGTGGGTCCAATGCCAGGAATCCAGTACATATTTATTAATGTCAAAATGTTCTTATTAAATTCTATAATAACTGAAGACAACATCCCCTTGTTATCTTTGTAGGTGTCAACTATTTTTATACACTTTAATGATGTCATGAAATGTTAATGTTCTGAATATCTGTTGTTGAATAACATTCCTTTTTTCCCATTTTTTATAAATGAATAGAAATTGACTATTAGGAATATACTTATAATTTACACATAAAACATGAAAACCATTTATCCAATGAAATGTGTTTACATCAAATTCAATTGTGTAAGATTTGGTGAACATCATAATAACTATTAACAGAAACTTATAACATTCATTAATAACGTAGACTCTTTCAAAACCCCAATCCTGGAGTTAAAAACTCCTAATTTGAGTGACATCTGTCACCCAAACTGACCATCAGGCTAACGACAGCATTCATCTCTTCCCTGTCTAAATATATATGTTGTTGCATAATTTTACAAACATCCATTAGAATTGTATGTACCAAATCAAGAAACAACTTAAAGTAAATCAAATGTAACTGTTTCATTTTAACTTTTGTCATATGAATTCAACATATCATAAATACTAGACATATTAATTAATAATGCAAAAATCATAACTAATTTATATGTAATGGACTGTTATACTAATCAATAAGTAGACTAATATTCTGTCTCTTTATGTATTGTGCCAATATCTAACAACATTATTTCCCCATATCCATGTATCTTTAAGACTTCTAGATTTGTCAGAATATGTCAAAATACTCATTTATATGGTAAACATCTGCATCTGAGACTATACTGTATGTAGAAAACTACAGACATATAGAATATATTATGTTTCAGTCATTATTTATTTATTTTCTACCTGTAATAGAATTATTTTTATTTCTGATTTTTGTGTTTTGTAAAAGAATATTAACTTCTGCTTAGGTGTCATAAAAGATTTGTATATATTCATTTCCTTTATTTTTCCTTTCTTCTTTCTTAAATACCTTATTGGTGTTAGTATATATGCCTTATGTTTGTTGTACTAATCAAAAGAGGCTTAAATTACATAAAATATAATTATAAATAAAAGTGTAGAAACAGGGGTATAAATGTATCAAAAATGCTCTGCTTATACACTCTCATAAATGCTTTTAATATAACAATTATACTAGTTACTTAGCTGCAGTTCATTTATTTGACCTGTAGACGGCATCAGAGACTGTCTAATCAAGCTATTATCCAGCTCTGCGAGAGTTCTCAGCACAAAGTTCAGACCGCAAATAGCTTCATGGAAACAATACTTTTTTCTTGCTTTCTGTTGAGGCAATCGCAGTACAAACAGGCAGCAGAGTCATTCAGCAGTTCGGATGCACGAGACCAAGGAGGGAAAACTTTAGCAGCTATTTTCTTCTTCCTTTTTTTTTTATTTTTGTAAGCCACAAACTATCTCACTGCAGGACCAAGATGCACAAAGCAGATGAAACAAAAAGGCAACAGAGGGAGAAAAAACCAACATGAAACAGCACAAAGCCAAGAAATTCCATCTCTCAAACCCAGCAAACCACTAAACCACCACAGACACACCAATCCACACCAAACCCTTCATTTTAACAACACTGCTATGTATAATTTTACTTTTGTCATACCAAGCAACATAAAACTTACACAACCACAATAGAATTATGAAGATGTATACAAAATGACAGGGTTTAAGTGTGTGAAAAGTGCTTTGATTATGGACATTCATAAATGTTTAAATATAGCAAACATATCAAATATGTTATTTAGATGCAGTTTTTCAGCCAAGCTGTAGATGGCATTAGAAACCGTCTATTCTAACTATTATTCAGCTTTTACAAAGCTTCTCAGCACAAGGTTTAGACTATAAAAGTTTCCATGGAAGCAACACTTTTTTCTTGTTTTCCACTGTAGCAGCTGCAATGTGAGGACAAACCAAGGTTGTTTAACAGATCAGAGGCACAAGTTTGTGGAGGGAAAACATTTACAGCTTTTCACTGAGAAAACTGTTGATTAGCTCGTGGGAAAACTGGGAAACGTAAGACGAACAATAAGAGAGACATAAGGGAGGAAGAAAAGTAATATAAAATGTTAAAGGACCAACAAACTCCATCTCCCAATCCTGGGAAACCACTAGACCACCATGAACATATCATTCTATACAAAATCCTCCATTCCTTCACAACCAACAGCAAAGAGGAAAATAGAAAGAAAAACTAAAGAAAGAAATAAAAACCTCTCCATAAACATTTACTTTTCTAAACGAAACATCAAATGAATTGCTTCAAAACACAACAGATCACTGAAAATGAGAAAAGACAAACCTTCCACATGTCTAGCACCAGAAACAATACCACACTCCAACAGCAGAAGAGGGGATGGGAAGCACAATTATTAAAGCAACAATATGGCAACAATATCAGTGAAGAGTCTCTTCACAGAGAGGCAGGGAAATAAAACAGCAAACAGTTAAAAACAAATGAAATAGCTTATATTGTAACAAAGACCTCATGTTCTCATCTATAAGTCTCCGTATCTACTATAGTTCCCTAAAATACCATAAATTTCAGTCCCAAACATGCAGAGCATTTATTATAACAGACAACCACTATATAAAGATAATAGATAAATGAATAAATAAATAGCTTTTGCTTGTTATAGAAATTGAACTAGAATAAACTAAAGTTAATAATAACAAACTATAAAATACCATTAAAACTACTATGCACCATAAAAAAGCTTTTAAAGAACAAAGACTCGCCTGTTGTACCATTTCTACTTCCCAACTTCTGGGTAAGTTTTTAAGACTTGGGTAAGAAAAAGCCATAGTAAAATAGCTTAATAAGCCACTTATCTTTGGGCTTATTTTTATGTTCAGAGGTCTTCCAGGAACTATCAGCATTTTTTTTAAGGCTGGCATTTGCCCACTCCATATCCTCTATTTTATCAAGCAGTATTCTTGTTTTGACAAAGGTAATGGCAGAGTCAATGTCATCAAATATTTTTGGACCATCTTGAAGAAATATTTTTAATCTGGCAGGAAATAATAGGTGTGTCTTTGTTTGGGCTTTCTTTAGTTCTTTTAGCATTGGCAAAAAAATCTTTCTTTGGCAATTACAGAAGATGAGTAATCACTGTCAAAGCGTATGACATTTTCTTTATATTTGACAGGAGATTTAGCCCAAGCCGTCTTTAACACTATCTCCTTTTCATAAAAAGATAAAACTTCACTATATAACAGATTTAGTAGAATTAGATTTACCTTTTTTTGCAGTAGCCAAGTTCCTGTGTGCTCTTTCTCGCCCATATGAGAGAGCTTCAGGAAGCTGTAATACATCAAGGAGCCAAGATGTTAAGAATTTTTCCATATTACCTTCTTCAACATTATCAGGCAAACCAAAAATTCTGATATTATTTCTTCTTGATCTATTCTCTAGATCGTCAATTTTTGTTTGTAAAAGAGTACTTTTTTCAAAGGTCTATATTGTGCTCATCTTCCTGAATTCTAGTGTCCATATCATTTAGTGAAGTCTCTATACCAGTAATCTGTCTCTTTTGCTGTTTAAGGTCTTTGTGTAATATTTCCATTTGCTGGGAACATTTTTCTTTGAAATTATCTATTTTCACATCCATTCTATCAATCTTTGCTGTCAGTTCTTGAATATTAGTTAATAGTGACTGAAGTTATTTCTTAATAGTTGTTTCTTGAAGTGTAGATTTGGAATAGCTCATCCTGTAGTCTGAAGACCAGATATTTTCTCTAATACATTTTGACAGGAAAAAATTAAAAAAATGCCAAAAGTTTTATATACTGTCCTAAAGAATGATTAATAGAATCCAAATATATATATAAAAAAACAAAATTAGGATAGATATACTCAAAAGTTCCTGTCATAAATATTCTGTAAGGACAGAGCAGAGAGAAAGTGCTGTTACTCAGTAGTCATCTTGGCCATGCCCCCAGAATTTTTTTATGTTTGGTTTAACATTAACTCAGCATATCAGCTCACTGAATTTAGTATATTGTGAATTTCCTGATAATTGACTTTACTATAATCAAAATGCTGAGGAGATTATTTTGAAACTGAGTAGTTTAGTATTTTAAATTCAATGGAGTTATGATCTGATTTTCCAGGGGAGGAGCTACCATGAAATTATAAAGAATATTCTTTGTGCTGGTCATAATAATATCAAAAATATTATTAGCTCATATACCAGTTAATACTATTTAATGCAAACCAAAATAAGATGTGATGCAGTTTGCTGTTAAATCAATTGAGTTTATGTCAAGAGAGTTGAAGTCACCTATCAATAGTATGCTATTACCATCAAAATGTTATCTAGTGTAGTCAGATCATTCTAATGTACAGTGGCATCCAAACTGTGGCTAGGGAAACAAAATATTAATCTCAATATTATACATGAAATAAACAGATCAAACACCACACATTCAAGTGTTTCATCTATTTTAACCAGAGTGGATTTGATATTTTTGTGTATTAATAATAATAATAATAATAATAATAATAATAATAGTTTGTGATGCTTATTACTTAAACATTTGGCATTATAGAAATAGAATTTTATAATTCTATTTGATCCATTACAAGTGAAAGTATTATCGTTTGTGTGTTTTGACTGTTTATGACATTTTACTGTAAACAAAAATATATCTCTAAGGATTAAGGTATAAATTGTACCTTGAAAGCAGGCAGTAGTCAAACACGAATTCCTCACAGTAAGCTATTAATTTTATATTGTATACAAAAAAAACTTGTTCTAACTATATGCTAAAATTGTGAGCATTTGTGTAAAGACAGTCATTCCATTTACATGAGGAAGGAGTTTACTGGCAATTAACTCTCCACCTGCTGTCTCAATTGTTTCAATCAAAGGTAAAACTGCATTTTTCATATGATTTGAAGGAATAAATACAAATCACTTGTACTCCATGGAAGAGAAATTGTTTGTACCGTGGTTGCACAGCAAGTTACAAAATAGCTTATTAATCCCAAAGTGAGTTGAAGAGCCTTATTGTATTACCTCCAGGTCTGATATGTGTATAATGCTTTGTGATGACTTTTGAAAATGAAATAACATCTCTAAATCTGATTCCTATCCTATGCCCCAATAGAAAAAGGTTATTGGCAAATTCTTCTAGAGCTAGAAGTTAAGAAAAAATAGCATTTCCTGCAGAAGATGGACTCTTCCATCAAGTATACCTGACTTTTGGTCTCCATAAAGCATGCATAACATTTCAGAGGCTAATGGACAAAATTCAGTAGACTACCCAGAATACAAATTAATATTTTTCTGAAGATTGGAAAAGCCAGTTTAGATCCCCTGTGTCAGGCTGGGTTGACTGCTAACTCTGCCAGCTGCAAGCTAGGCATAACAGAAGCCCACTATTTGGGCTATGTATTATGGCTGAAGGATAGTAAAACAAATGTTTAGAAAATTAAGGCAGTGCATAACTGGCAACTGTTGAAAAACATGTTGAGGATTTTTTTAAACCTGGCTGACTGTTACAGCAAATTTATTTCTAATTTTGCTGCCATTGTATGGACCTGATTGAATTGAGCAGAGATAAGGCTTCCATGAATATTAAGTAGACATCTGAATCAGACCAAGCTTTTAGACAACTAAAATATATGTTGTGTTCTGAGCTAATACTAACAGTTCCAAACTTTTTCAATCATTCCTTAGTGCATACATATGCCTCAGATTGTAGATGGGGATTAGCATTCCATCTGTTATCTACGTAGAAAACTCAAAAATGCTGCTCTGCAATCAGAAATATTCCAGCTCAAAACATAGTTTTAAAATTCAGCACTATCCCGTCTACAGTCCCTTGAACATGGAGAGGCTGTCTTGGGCTTACAGCTTGTCTGACATTATTTTAATGTGTTGTATGTCATCGTTTATAGGTTCATAGGGTCATAGGTTAGTACTAGGCTATCAGCCCTAGGGCCTATACAAGCCTAGCCATAACAATTCCCTGGCTATTTCTTCCCACACTATTTACTTCCCTGGACTCCTGTCTAGCAGGGTGACTGACATGATCCCCGGGATGAACTTCCTTTCTCCCATCCAATCATCAAGGTTCCTTTTGAAGAGGGCCAAAGAGGCGCTCTGCTTGACATGTATGGGCAGTCTATTCCAGAGTCTGGGGAGTCTCTGGGTCAGGAACCTATCCCTCCGGCATGGTTTGTTTATTGTGATGACAAGGTTTAGATCCCTGGAGTGTGTGGCTCTGAAGGATTGAGATTTCTTTAAGTGTAGCATGTCCAACAGCTCTGGGTTTGACATGGCCTTGTATGTTAAGCAGAGATCACCTCAGAGTAGACAATATGTGACAGAGTATAGCTGGAGTTTTTTAAGGTGGTCAGCATAGGGCATCTGCTTTAGGCCTGTGATTCTTTTAGTGAGGTATTTCTGCGGCCTTTTCAGTTGTTGCAGATGCCTTGAGAGGTACATACCAAATGGGGCATTGTATTCTATAATGGGTCTAATGAGGGATGAGTACAGTGGGACAATGACCTCCTTTTTTTCTGGAGGAAAAGCCTTTAGTGATGAGGTGTGCCACATATAAGGATTTCCTGACTGTTGTGGTGATGTGGTTATTGAAGGTGAGACCACAGTCCACCTGTGTCCCTAAGTGTCTTATCACACTTTCAGTGTTTAGTGTACTGCCACCTATGTGGTAATTCATGGGTACATGTTTTTTCCCAGTGGGGATAACTATACATTTCTTGGCATTGAGCTTGAGCCAATGGCTCTGGCACCAAGCATCTGTTTCTGTAAGGCCCTTTTGTAGAGTATCCACATAATTTGGGGATTCAATAATGGCTCGCAGTTTGCAATCATCTGCGAACTTTGTTAGCCAGAGTCCCTTAGTGTTGGCCTGTACTTCAGAGAAGTAGATGCCAAACAAGAGAGGTCCCAGGAGTGAACCCTGAGGTACTCCACTTGTCACTTGTCTGGAGCTGGATTTGGAGTCAGCTACTTTTATGGTGTGGGTTCTGTCAGTAAGCCAGTTGGCAACTCATCGAGTGATGTAGGGATTAATGCCCAGCTTAGTAAGTTTATCTATGATTCCAGAGTGGGGGATGGTTTCAAAGGCCTTGGTGAGGTCCAACTAGGCTGTGTGGACTGCCTTACCCTCGTCCACAGCTCTGGAGACTAATTTGAAGAAGTCAATCAGGTTCAGGAGACAAGATCGGCTCTTCCCGAACCCAAACTGGATGTGGTCCAGTGTTTTAAGGTTGCCAATGTTTTTGTTTATAAGTTCCATGATAATACATTCCATGGCTTTGCAGATCAGACTCGTCAGACTGATAGGGCAGTAGTTCCCGGGATCCAAGGTGGATTCCCCCTTGTGGAGTGGGATAACTCTAGCTGTGCGCCACTCTGTGGGCATGAAGCCTAAGGTGAGGGTATGATTAAACATGACACTTAGGTGAGGTGCCAGTTCATTTTGTAGTTCATGTAGTACACAGCCCGGGATGTCATCTGATCCCATGGATGTTGTATTCTTAGCTTTGGAGAGTGCATTTTTTACCTGTGTGGCTGCTATTACCAGAATTTGGCAATCTTCCGGTATTGAAATGGGCCATTTAGGGGGTGAGAGGAGGGTGAGGTTGGCACTGAATCGATCTGCCAGGATATTAGCAATATCCTTGGGATCAGTATATTTAATGCCATTCTGCTGTAGCTCAGAGCAGGTCTGAGCATTGCCATTTAGATTCTTGACATAGTTGTAGAATGCCTTGTGGTTGCCTTTGGCATCTTTGGCTATTTTATTTTCGTAAAAATTGTGACTGCAATGCCTATGAAGCACACTGATTATTGTATTATTGTATCTACTGTTTATGCTCTGACTGAGGTTTCCTTTACCAGACGTTATATACAGAGGTTAGGCAGGCAAACCACAGAGAGGCAACTTTCTATGATAACTAATTAGTGTAGCTAGAGTGGGGCAAAGGGGGCAGCCACTTCTGCAGCAAAGAGATAGAGGGCACAATTGGCTGATCCTGATCACTCTTCTATGCATACTGAGTGCTTTAGGTCTCCATTTGTGGTATAGCAACTGCTTGGTACAAAGAGTACAAATATAACAATATGTTTGCTACAGTTTTAAAGAAGAAAAGGGGGGGGGGGGTCACTTTCTCTTTTTTTTTTTTTTTTTTTTTCACCTTTAAGTAGAAGAGCTGTTTTTTTTTTTTGAGGAGGGGCATCAGATCAGGGGATGGCACCAGGTAAATTAATAGCTAGCAACACATCTTGGAGTACATAATGGCCATTACATATCGAGTGATTCAAATTCACAACTTCTGGCTCTAGATGGGCTTCTGAAGGGGGTTTTCCAAGGAACTGTATCTAAATGATGAAGGCAGTCTAGAAGATGTCCCTGACACCTCAAAAACAGATAGGAACTGTGGTCTTATAAAGTAAAAATTAATTAAATTACCCTGCTCTCTGTATAGTAAAGTCAGTTGAAGGAAAAAAAGATTATTATCTGTAAGTACTCTTTATTTTGCTGGCCAACTCTGGGGAAAAAACTGGTTAATCAATATAAAGGAATACTGAAATCGAGCTGACTAAAAGGTGGTCACACTGAAACAAACTTTGAAAAGAGTGTACATACACTGTTGTAAACATGCCTGATTTTGTGAAACATGTATTAAAAGCTTATGCCAAAAAAGTTCTTGCTGAAACAGGCTAGCAGTGTATTCATGGCAGGTTTTCTTTTTGTTAACCCCCATGACTTTTTCAAGAAAGTAATTTTGTGTTCATCCTACAATAGAAGGAGGAAACTAGCTCAGAAGAAAAGCAAATCCCAAGAAGGAAAGACATCCCTGATCAGTATCAGTAAGAAACAAAGGTCCCTCATAAAATCCTCCAAGGCTAACTTCGAAATAAAAATAGCCAAGGATTTGAAAGATAACCACAAAGCCTTCTTTAGCTATGTCAGGAATCTAAGTGGCAACTTGCAGATATGCTCTGAGCTAGTGCAAAATAGCACAAAATATACTGAACCCACTGATATTGTCAACATCCTGGCAGATAGATTCAGTGCAAACTTCACCCCCCTCTCACTCCCAAAAGGGCCCACTACAATACCGGAAAAGTGCAGTGTCCCGGAAATCACAGACGCACAGGTGAAAACAGCCCTTTCAAAAGCCAAAAGCACAGCATCAATGGGGCCAGATGGTGTCCCCAGGCTGCGTTTTGCACGAACTACAGAACGAACTAACCCCCCACCTAAACACACTGTTCAACCTCAGCCTCTCCACAGGCTATGTGCCCATAGAATGGCACACAGCAACGGTTATTCCACTCCACAAAGGAGGGGCCACAACTGACCCTGGTAACTATCGCCCCATAAGCCTGACTAGCCTGGTATGCAAGGCTATGGAGCGCATCATCATGGAACTCATTAACAAAGACATTGAGAACCTCCAAACACATGACCCGATCCAATTCGGCTTTGTTAAGGGCAGATCATGCCTACTAAACCTGGTTGACTTCTTCGAGACAGTCACCAAGGCCATAGATGAGGGGAAGGTAGTTCACACAGCCTACCTTGACCTCGCCAAGGCTTTTGACACCATCCCCCATTCGGGAATTATAGAAAAACTCACCAGCCTGAACATAAACCCCTACGTCATGAGATGGGTTGCCAACTGGCTTAAAGACAGAACTCACACGGTAAGAATAGCAGGCTCCAGGTCCGACTCTAAACCAGTCACAAGTGGTGTCCCACAAGGCTCGGTCCTGGGACCCCTACTGTTTTGCATATACTTCTCAGAAGTACAGGCAAACACAGGAGGACTATGGCTAACCAAGTTCGCCGATGACTGCAAACTGGGAACCATAACTGACTCTCCAGTTGACACGGACATTCTCCAAAAGGGCCTTACTGAGATGGACATCTGGTTTCAAAGTCATGGTCTCAAGCTAAATGCCAAAAAATGCATAGTCATCCCGTTTGTGAAAAACAAAACACCCATGAATAACCACATAGGTGGCAGTCCCCTTAATACTGAAGAAGTAATAGGAGATCTGGGGACCCAGGTAGATAGTAATCTCTCCTTTGACAATCATATTGCCAAAGTAGTTAGGAAATCCTTCTATGTAGCCCATCTAATTACTAAAGGGTTCACATCTAGAAATAAAGAGGTTATAGTGCCCCTCTACTCATCACTCATCAGACCCATCATAGAGTACAATGCCCCGTTTGGGATGTACTTCACAAGATACTTCCAACAGCTGGAAAGACCACAAAAGTACCTCACCAAAAGGATTACTGGTCTCAAACATATGTCCTATGCAGCCCGATTGGAAAACCTACAGCTGTACTCAGTGGCATATCGCTTACTCAGAGGTGATCTCTGCCTGACTTACAAAGCCATTTCCAACTCAGAATTGATGGACATGCTCCACCTAAAGAAATCCAAGTCACTGAGAGCCACTCACTCTAGTGAGCTAAACCTCACCATAACAATAAATAGAACATGCTGGAGGGATAGATTCATGTCACAGAGACTCCCCATGTTTTGGAACAAAATTCCTAACTACATTAGGCAGAGCCCCTCACTAACACTCTTCAAGAGAAACCTTGACGAGTGGATGGGTAACAGAAAATACACCCCTGGGATCACTTCATTGGTTCTTCTTGACAGAGGCTCAGTTAATTAATCAATGGGGTGGCGAAAGCTGACACACTCTGGCTAGGCTTATAAATGCCCTCGGGCAGATAGCCTAGTACCTACCTATGAACCTATGAACCTATGAACCTTGTAACTAAACATCAATTTAAAATTAAAAAGTTTGCTCTAAACATTTTGTTGCCACCACTATATTTTATTTATTTATTTATCTATGCTTTGTTGAATGGGTTAGTTTCACTTGGCAAGTACTCTCTTTTCAGGGAAATATGTGGTGGTACTCATACTGAGTAATGGACATTTGGTCAGGGCATTGGGGAATTTCCTCTACTCATCACTGTTTTGACTGGAAACCATTTTGGAGGATCACTTCCTGTTTACATTCCAGGTGCAAAGGCAGTCAAGAGAAACAGGGAGTCAGATGGAGAGAGAAATAGATGATGGAATAGTGAAAAAAATGAAGGAGAAAGCAAACATCAAGACCAGAGAATGTGTGCAGAATTCTGAAGAAATGTTTCAAAGGATCCTGACTGATGGAGATGAGTCAACAAGTGATGGATGTATAATTACAACCCTCTAGCCAGGAGGGTTTTGGGATGATTTTCTTAAAGAAATGGTGGTGAAAAGTGAGCCAGAAAATGAAGATATTTCCCCAGTGTGACATGGAGAAAATACAAAAGGAGGATGCAGAGACAATCCTGAAGAACAGTGGTAAGACTGAAAAGTAAACATATGCAGAGAAAGTAAAAGAAGGCAAAAGTGGAGTTGCAGAAAACAAGGCAGAAGAAAGTAAGTTAGACAAAGAACTAGACAGGTATGAAGTATGGGACAATTTAATAGCTCGCTTGGGGTTAAAAGTACCTGAAGTATTTTGTAACATTATATTTGAGACTGTTTTTCAATGGAAATTTTTTCTTAGAGACTATGAAAAAGAAAAGAAAGAATTTAACCCATGGAATCTTTATGTGATAAAAACATTTAGCAGGGAAACAAAAAAAGGATATTCATGTACAGTTTTGAAGAGAGCTAGAAAGAGATTTTGAAAGGACATTTGAAAGCTTTATGTAAAGAAGTACTGGACATTGCAAAAGTTTGTTACAAAAGGAGTTTATGGACTGGTGGCTGAGATTGTGATATTGTGTTAAAAATAGAAAGAGAAAAAATATATACGTATACAAGCATGACAAATGTGGAATGGAACTGGCGTGTTCTAAAATACTGGAGACAACCCAAAACATGTATTTTCTTTTGTTTTTTTTTTTTTTTTTTTTTAGAAAAGAAGGACATTTGATAAGTAACTGTGACAAAATAAAATGTGATATTTGTAGGAAAACTCCAAAGACACACATCTGGAGCATTTCTCCCCAGGCCTCCACTGAAAATGGTTTCTGTCCAAGTCAGATTTTCTCTGTAAGCAAATGTTAAATAAATAAATAAAATGGGACATGGTGGAAAAAATGTGAATTGAAATGTTATAAATGTAACAACATTGAACATTTATGGCTGGATTGCAAAAATCAACATAACAGTAAGGAAAAAGAAAAATAACGTGAAGAAAATAAACAGAGAGAAGAAACTTTACAAGTAGTTAATGTTGGAGAAAAATTAGATGAGAAAAATTAATAAAGACGACATAGAAGGCTGAAATAACTGATGAAGAAGACATAAGCTAGGAGGTAGTGAAATGAAAAAAAAAATAATTCTATTGATAAAAGAATAAAAGACAGAAAATTTTAAAGAGATAAGTGCAAAATTAAAAAAAAAGAAAATAAATGGATGAAAACGAATATGAGTGCTTTATGTAAATGTGAATAGTATTAAGAATTTAGTAAGAAGAATATGAATTTTGGAGTGGTGTAATACATGGTATGTATATGTAATTAAATTAGAAGACACAATATTTATAACAAATGAAGAAATATTACAACCAAAGAAACTATTGGGAGGAAAAATAATCTGGACTTTGGGAAATGAGAGAAGTTCTGGAATAGCTGTATTCTGTAGGAATACAGTAAAGACATGAGATGTAACTTTAGCAAAAGTGGGATATTAACCATTGTAGATTTAAAATGGAAAGAACAAATATATAGAATTGCAACATCATATGTTTATACTAACTGTAAGGAAAGGAAAATCTTATTTCATCAGATTTTACACTATCTGGTGATAAATATGAACATTATAATAACAGGAGATTTAAATTGTGATTTAATCAGCAATCATAAAAAGAAAGGAAATGATACAAGAAAAATGTTAGAAGTTATAAGATCTGGTAAGTTAAAACTTTGGGACAAAAATTGAATCAAAGATGGCCGCCATTCTTTAAACACTGCAAGTCTACAGCTCTTCAGATATCAGAAATAAAATCTAACCCTGTGGAGTCATCACAAGAGTAAACAAGCTAATTGGCAGCAATAACTAAAGTACTAAGATCTATCTTCATTTCTGAGTGGAAAAAAGAGAGAAAAAATATTTCGTAACAGCAGGATTGGAACTGATGGTCAGCCTGACTCTGAACAGAGCAACAAACAAAGGAATTCTACATGTCTCAGCTGAAGCCTTACTCCTGATATAAATACATTTGCAGTATATCAAAATGTCAAAAGAAGACAAAACTATGGAAATCACAACTTCTAAAACTAAACTATCAGCTTTGCAATCACCGGAGAAAGAAGCTATCTTTAAAAGACAGAAAACAGTTACACAAAGGGAGACTACAAAAACAGGAATAACAAACAAACCAGATCAACCGGTCAGCATGGAGGAAATTAAATCAGCACTGCTACCTATTCAAGAAGCCTTAAAAGACTTATCAACTCAAATGCTTACGTTTAGTGCCACATGTAACCATGTTTTGGAAAGGATGGATAAGGCAGAAACCAGAATAGCTGAAAGTGAGGATAAAATAATAATGCTTACGAAAAAAACAGACTCTCGTGACACAGACATTCAAATCATGCAAAATAAAATTTTGGACCTGGAAGCAAGATCCAGACGGAATAATATAATAATTAGAGGAATCCCAGAAACAATCCAATACAATGAGCTTAAAGCTACCATAATACAAATACTTGAAACGCTGTTTAAGGACTCTGACAGTGTTAAACAGATTGTTATAGAAAGAGCTCACAGAGCAATCAGAGAATCATTTACTTCAAATACACCTAGACCTGTTTATGCTAAAATATTGAATTACCAAGATGCAAGCAAAATACTTCTAACTATTAAAAAGAATGGTGGACTTATCATGTGGCAAGATAACAAGATTTCCATGACACAGGACTTACCAATACAAATAAGGCAATCCAGGAAAATGCTAGCTCCATACTGCAAGTTTTTGATTGAAAAAAACATCAGATTCCAAATGAAGTTTCCTAATACTTTAACTTTCACAGTGGATGGTACTAAATATTCAATAAACACTAAAAAGAAACAAAACCTACCTTCTTGAAGCTTTTCAAAGCACTGCCACCTTCAGAAGCTTGATCAAAGCATTCAGGCTTTTCTTTCAGCATCAGACAGACTGGGATTCCATATTTACGATGATCCGAGGCTTTATAACTCTTTGTTTGTTCTTTTCTTTTTACCAGGCCCTGGGAAACACTTAATTACCTCTTTATCTCGAAGTTCCAGCGTCTCCACGAGGTTTTTCCGAAGATTTATGGATTCAACAATCGTAAACAAGCCACGAAGTAACAGGAAATCCTTTGGAGCCTGCAGGGGGACTGATTTCAATGTAACGCATCTGGGAGGTCCGTCCGCGAACTGGTTCCCCTGTCGAGAAATCGAAATGGAGAAAATAAGCTGATCAAGCAGGAAGGACTATAGGGAAGCTGTAGAAACTGGTTAAAGTTAAAAACAAAGCTTCCTGGACTTATTTGGAGGGTAAATAGCTTCAGTGGGATATGAGGAATGTACAGCTGTTCAGGTAGGAAATACTAATGTGAATGAGCTGGTTAAAATAGAAGAGTTCTATATTGTACTGTGAATGACTATGGTAATTGTGTCTCTATTTCTCTGTTTTTGTTGTTTTTTTTCTTTCCTCTCTTCTTCTCTTAGATAGCTTTTTGTTTTTTTTTTTCATTTTTAATTAGGAAATGTATGTGTATGATTTGGCTAATAGAGTAACATGATGATGTTTGTATAACAAATGTATGCAAACTGTGAACTTGAATTGTTTCAAATATTACAGTTAGTTTTTCCCTTTCTCTAGTATTTTAAATGTATTTTATATAGACACAGTCATTTAGCCATATGCTTTCTGTAGTACAGTCTTACTGTTTCACATAACATTTTACAAGTTTTAACAGACTGTTACCTTTGAAAGAAGACAATTAACTAAAGCAGTTAGAACATTTAATTAAAATAAGCTTAGAATTGTCTTGCAATGTTTAACAAATGTTTGTTTTATCTAAGAATTAATAATTACTAGTGTATAGGACAAGAAGTTAAAATATATTAGGGTTATTGCTGATTATAAATATAGTGAGATATTAGTTAAACTGAATTTTCATACAACAATTAGTACATGTGTTTGATTATATAAATATGTCCAGAGCTGTAGTTCAGTAGTTAGTAGTGTTTAGTAGGGAATGTTTGGATTAAGCTTTGTAGCTTTAGAGATAGTGGTTGTAGGTTTTTTGCATGGGGTTTTTATGTTAGGTTGTAGAGTTAGAAATTTAGAGAATCAGAGACATTCAAGTAATGTGAAAAACCTATGTACATCCTGGTCCAGAGGAATAGTGGATAAGCACTGGGTAGGGATGGGATGTCAGATTTGCTTCCAAATAATTCATGACAAGTTAAAATACTGTAATCTAAGATTATCTCTTAATAGTAGGAATAGGAATACACTTTTGAAAAGCTTCACATGTGGACAATAGAATCTTGGAATGTTAAAGGACTCCAGAACATGAGAAAGAGGAAGCTATTTTTACATCTCTTTTTCCAATCAAAAGCAGACTTTATTTCACTACAAGAAACTCATTTGACTAATGATCAGTGGGATATGCTGAAGGATAAGAAATGGATTAGGGAGATAGTGGCGGCGGAAGGGACAACGAATAGTGCAGGGGTGGCAATTATAATTAAAAACCGATACCAAGAAAAAATCTTAGATGTCAAGGTAGATAAAGAGGGACGGTGGTGTTTAGTGATTCTGGTATCCAAGTTCTATGATAAACCCATAGTACTTATGAATATATACGCCCCTTCCACTAATCAGCACCATTTTATAACTTCACTTTAATCCATCTTACAACAATATAATAACTGTTATATATTAATGGGAGGGGATTGGAATTCATATCAAGATCCCAAATTAGATAAACTCGGTTCATCTAAAGCTTTTAATAAACAGGCAATGTTAGCATTGAAAGAATTTAAAACCGATTTTAAATTATATGACCCATTTAAACATACACATACGCATATGAAAGCAGAGAATTTTACCTTTTACTCAAGCTGCCATAAAATGTGGTCAAGAATTGATTTTTTTTTTTATCTCAGAAGTACTGATTGCGGCTGACCCATGTGTTTCTACCCAAGCACGACAACTATCAGACCACTCAAAGATTACATTAACATTAAATAATAATAATATGAGTAATAGGAGACTTCGAGGATATAATTGGTCTTTAAATCCATATTTACTAAGGAAAGATGACATACTGAAAGAAGTTAAAGAGACACTCAAACAGTTACTCCAGAACCTCCTCAAAAATAGACACCCTGTTGATATAGAATGGGCTACAACTAAAGCCCAAATAAGAGGGATTTTCCTTCAGAAAGCTACATATTATAAAAAAATGCAAAATAAGGAACTACAAGAATTACAAACCAAAATTAAGATACTAGATCAGGAGTTAATGAGGAACTACAATAAACAAACAGAAACAGACTTATTAAAATGTCAAAAAGATTTGTTTTTATTACATAATAGTAAACTATCATTTTATGAACAGAGAAATTTAGTAAAATACGCGAATCATATTCAGACTCCCTCAAAAGCACTAGCACGAATTATTAACCAAACAAAATCAACATTATTAATACCAGAAATATGTTATAACAATAAAACATATACTAATAAGGCAGATATTATGAATACTTTTGAAACAATATTTGATCAGGTATATGGTGATCAGCAGATATTTTTATCAGACAAAGTTAGGAAATATTTCTTACAGAAGATCACATTCCCGAGTATTGATAATGTGTCTCATAGGGATTTAATTAAACCGATTTCAGTGAAGGAAGTAACAGAAACAATTAAGAAGCTGAAACCACATAAAGCCCCAGGGCCAGATTGATTGACCTCTGAATTCTACAAAACTTTTAGTGAGATTTTGAGTAGAATACTTCCACAGACATTTAATTATATAATTCAAAATAAAATTAATGATCCCCACTTTAATGCTTCAAAGACAATTTTGATACCGAAAGATAAAAGTGATCTTAAAAACCCAGATAATTATAGACCCATTTCGCTCTTGAACATTGACATGAAAATTATGACATCTATTCTGGCAAATAGACTGAAAAGGGTCACAAATCTAATAATATCAGAGGAACAGGCAGGTTCATGGATGGAAGACAGACCACTGATAATACATTAACGCTTCACACATTAATCTCCTATGCCAAGTACAAAAATTTCAATATTTATGCACTCATAATTGACGCGCAGAAAGCATTTGACAGAGTTAACTTGGTATATCTATTTGATATGTTATCATACTTTAATATACCTCAGGATTTTATCTTAACATTAAGGAAAATATATAATAACGCATACACAAATGTATTTATCAATCAAGAATGCTCTAAAAGAATACAAATTAAAAATGGTACCCGACAAGGGTGCCCATTATCTCCTATTTTATTTAATCTCTATTTGGAACCATTATTTTTACATCTTAAACAAAATGTTTTTTACAATCCCCCAATATTATATGGTATGAAGATAAATATGGCTGCTTTTGCAGATGATTTAAATATATACTGTACCACACCTGTATCAGTACTGAGAAAATATTAAAAGCAGTAGAAGACTTTAAGACAATCTCTAACTATAAACTTAATTTTAAGAAATCCAAAATATTCCCACTAAAGACACCTACACCATTTTCATTGCTACCATTGATAGGACAAGTAATGATGGAAGAGAGAACAAAATATCTGGGTATTGTATTTTCAACTGACAATAGAGATTTTTTTATAAATAACATTAAATCAACTTGGGATCAGATAACATTAGATTTGACAAGATGGAGTAAACTGAAATTACCAATGATGGCAAGAACTGCAATTATCAAAATGAATGTTCTTCCAAGAATACTATATATACTTAGAGCCACTCAACTTAGAATCACGAGGAAATTTTTTAAACAGCTTCACATAAGACTAGGGAGATTTATTTGGGAGCCTAGGAAAACGAGGATAACATACAAGAAATTGATGGCTCCAAAAAATAGGGGAGGTCTAGATTTACCGGATTTTGAAACTTATTACTTGATAATTAATGCTAATAGAATTTTAAGGGCGATTCACTTTGATAAGGATAGTCTGAAATGGGCACCCAAACGGTTGGTCTTATCATATAGACATGTAACTAAAGTGGGAATTAACTGTAAAGCTCTACCCTTTTTGAATAGAGGAACACTCAGTAAATTTGACTTAATGGAACACATAAAATGCTATATAACTTCAATTCAAAATCGTTTTACCTCATTAAACTTATTAAAGTATATGATGGTATTTCAACCACTTCACAAGAACCCAAACATATTATTAGGGAAGAAATTGATAGACTTACAGAAATTCCCTCTAATAAAAGATTTAATCATGTTGGATTTCTACCCCTTGCTTCGAATATCAGTTCACGATATTCTAAAAGAGAAAAGTCTCCCTATTTCCTATCTAATTATTATGAGACAATTAAAAGATCTGGCTACAAATTATTTTAATAACTTTGAATTTAAAGAGGAGGAATTACATATTTGTTGTAATCTTTGGGAAGCTCTGATACAAGACAAAAAATATATAACTTCCTCATATAAACTGATAAAAGAGATGAAGTATAATAAACATATTATTTTATCGAATTACTGGAGGGAAAAGTTAACATTAGTTGATGATAAGAAGATCTTGGAAGCCTTTAAATTAACATTAAAGTCTGTATCACTACAAAAATTATTATTTACGCAATTGATGATATTCAACAATGCCTATTATACCCGTCTTACTCTTCATAAATTTGATTCAAAGAACTCGCCTAATTGTCCATACTGCATAGACCAGACAGCTGACCTGCTTCACATGTTTTGGAGTTGTAAATGCATTTTTAAACTTTGGAATTCATTAAAACTTCAATTCCAGAAAATGGGCTACCAACAATCAACACTCTCTTGGGAATTTATGATCCTACATATTCCCCCAGAAAATTTAGATAAATCAAAAAAGATCATAATCATGAATATTTGTTTATTAATGAAACTATACATAGCTTCAAATTGGTTGAACCCGACCCAGACATCTTGGGAAAATTTTAAAACATTAGCTATAAGACATATATTAGCGCACAAACTGTTACTCAATGACCACAAGAAAAACATAAATAATATTAAAATATGGGAGCAAATCTTTAATATTGTGTTGGCCTAGAGGTTCTTATCCACTGTTACTTAGGATATATATTTATAAGACAGACTCAATCTTAGATTAGTTATTGATTGTAATAATATTAAAAACTGATGGTATTTTCATGTTATATTTCCTTATAATAATCTGTTTTAATATATATAATTCGTATAACTTTTGGAAGCAATCATGTAAATATTGTATATATATAGTAGTGTGTAGTTATGTAATTAGAAAATAATAAAGACTGATTATTGAAAAAAAAAACTTTGGGACAAAAATGAATGATGTTACAAAAGGGGTATGTATAAAACTGAAACAGATTATTTTATAGTATCAGAAGGTTTTAGTTATATGAGAAGGGAGAATAGTTGAAACAGGATTTTCTGATCATCTTGCAATATGGCTAGAGATAAAGGAAAATAAGGAATATATAAAATAGGCAATGGAATAAAAGGAAAATAAGAAAGCATAAAATGAAGAAGGAAAGAGATTACTAATACAGTTATGGAAAGATCATATTACTGTGAGAACATTTTATAAAAACTGGTCTGAGTAGTGCATGATATTTAAGGAAAAATATGGAAAAGATTTTTACAGTGGCAATGTGATGTGAGAAAAGTAGAGAAAGAAATATATAAAAGAACATACAATGATGGATTGGAAGATTTAGAACATAATGATAGTACTTTGACAAAGAAAAACAATTATATGAAAGAATTGAAAAAAAATATAAGTATTGTTATAAGCAAAGATATTTTTACAAGGAAAAAGGAAAGAAGTATTCAGTTACTTAAGCAGATTAGTAAAGGAAGATGCTGGTGTAATGAGGAAAATAAAAAAATGTTAAAGGAGAAATAGAAAAACTCAGGAAAGGATTATGAATAGTCTAGTACACTATGTACAAGAAATGTTTAAAGAAAAAAGAGAAGGCAGTGAAACAACATGGAAAGTAAAAAAGTGAACAAAAAAAGAGAATAGAGAGCTGGGAAATAAGATTTCTTTAAATAAGCTAGATAAAGTATTTTGATGCATAAATATAGATATGGCTACAGGGCAAGGTGGAACAGGTATGAAATGTATAAATCTTTAAGGAATCAGCATAAAAAATTTAAAGATTTTGAACGACTGGTTAAATGAAGGTTTTATGTATGTAGAATTATGTAGTGGAATACTTAATTCATATGGAAGAAGGAAGATAGAACAGAATTAAAAAACTGGAGAGCAATACTATTGAATAATAATGATTCTAAAATCTTTATAAAAAATATAAAAGAGATTTGAATTGGAAAAATATTATGGAAGATAGCATATGTAGTACAAAAGGGGAAGGGATGTCAAGAATTATTAATGATAGAACAATTGTAGGTGACATTATGAACAAAAAGAAGAAGCAAAAATCATGATAGGAGACCTTAATAAGGCATTTGACACAACTGGACATGAAATCTTAAAGGCAGTAATGAAAGAACATAATATAAGTGAGACAGGAAATTACGTATGTCAGCATATAGTAATACAAAAATAAAAATACTTGTAAATGGCTGGTTAAGACAACAGGTACATATGAAGAGTGGTGTAATACAGGGATGTCCAATGAGCTGTATATTCTTTATATAAGCTATAAATGTGATAGTATGTGAAATAAATTATAAAATTATGGAGGTGGGGTATATAACAATAGGATAAGGCTCATCTTTCATACCTGTTCTGCATAGCTACTCCTATTTGTAGCTAATAGGTTAATAGATTACAGCTTATCTGCTGCATTCCTATCCTATGTGGCTAGTGCCTAATTGATACAAACACTTGATATAAAACTTCGCCATAGCTATTGTAGCTTGGATGGAAAGCCTATGACATACATTTATGACCCCAGCTAGAGTTAATTAGCAATGATCTCTGTGTTAAAGCAGAAATACTGCATGTCATGTAAACTGGGTTTAGATCTGATTAAGTTAATATAAGGGTGAATATGGTCCTCTATTTCTTTTTCAGTAAAGAAGTTTTGATTTCTAAACAAGTTATAATTACTTGATTACTCTGAAGTCTCAACTGAGCTTGTTTTTACTACATGGTTGTCTTTTCCCTGATTTTTTTAGGATTCTCAGCCAGCAGCTTTGTTGCTCACAAGTACCAGTTTTCCCAGTGGTAGGTATATTATATAAAGAGAGACAGAGAGAGAGAGTCACTTCAGAAGACTTCCCTGTGGTATACTTAGATATATATGTATATATATATATATATATATATATATATATGTGTGTGTGTGTGTGTGTGTGTGTGTGTGTGTGTGTGTGTATAAAGAGAGAGAGAGAGAGATTCACTTCAGAAGACTGAAAGCCCAAAATTTTGAATGTCAAAAGACTGAGAGCAAAATCTTGAAAGTTCAAAAGACTGAAAACTCAAAATACTGAATTTCGGAATACTGAAAACACATAGGATACCAACACTTACTATATTAAAGCACAACTACATACAGAAACAAATAAAAGATAAACCATGTACTCTTCTCCAAGTATAAGCAGGGAGGCAAGCCCCTCTTGCACCCCCTGCTACTTAAATATATCAACTCTGAGATCCCACTCCACAGAAAAAAATGGCAAACATACCATTATGTGTTTCATGACATGGAAGGTGCAGGGGGCTTGCCCCCCGGCTTATACTTGGAGAAAGGTAATTAGATTTGTCTTGTATTTGTTTCTGTATCTACTTCTGCTAGAATATAGTAAGTATTGGTATCCTGTGTGTTTTCAGTATTCTGAGATTCAATATTTTGAGTTTTCAGTCTTTTGAACTTTCAGGATTTTGGTCTCAGTCTTTTGAAATTCAAGATTTTAGGTTTCAGTCTTCTCAAGTGAATCCATATATATATATATATATATATATATATATATATATATATATATATATATATATATATATATATATATATATATATATATATATATATATATATATATATATGTAAATATGGGATCCGTGCAGATGTTCAAAGTTGCACTTCTTCGAACCCTCTTCACCAAGTCCACTTGTTTGAAATAGTGAAACTTTGAACATTGACTTCGACAGTTACATTACAATGCAGAATGGGAATATTCCCATTTCCCTGCTGTAGTGCGATCTCGGAGTTGGTATATTTAAGTAGGGGGGTGTGGGGGGCACAGCCCCCCAGATGGGGGGTGCATGGGGGCTTGCCCCCCTGAAAAAACATGTTTTAGTGTTTTGTTTTTTTTGGGGGGGGGGAGCGGCTGGGGAACTAGACTTAAGCAAAAGGGCACTTTCGTTGAAGTGAACTTTCGCTGAAGTGTGGGTCTCCTGCTCTATTTCGAAGAAGTGTTCTTTTGATGTAGAGCAGTAGACCCATATATATATATATATATATATATATAAATATATATATGTATATACATATATATATATATATATATATATATATATATATATATATATATATATATATATATATATATGCATGTATGTATATACACATATATATATATATATATATATATATATATATATATATATATATATATATATGTACCTTAACGTTGAAGCTATTACCAGGAAAAAATTACTTATACTTCTTGCTGTGGCCTGAGTGGCCTGTCTGGAGAAAAAAAGACGTTGACAATGTGTAGTAGATTTAAGCACTTTCATTCACTGCTTTTATTTAGCACAATGAATTTCTTCAGAAATCTACTTACTTTAACTTTTCATGCAGTATTTATAGAGTACATTTGCAGAGGAGAAGATATGTTAATTACTTAATTGTGGAGGTGGGTTAACCTCGAGTGTTTTACCTGAGCCATTTTAGGAGGCTTTTAATGTTGATTGTCATTAAGGCCTGGGGATGTTTCCTATGAGTTATACCTGCCATTTCAGTTCTTCCACTTCTAGGGGGGGGGCTGGAAGATTGGGTGAAGGTGTGCACTTGTTCTAGTATTAAGAATTTGATTGTGGGGGCTGTGTTGCCGGTGAGTGTATGTCTGGCTAACACGTTGGTGGTGTCTTCTTTTCTGATAGCTGGCATGTGTTCTTTTATTCTGTCACTGAGCTTCCTAGAGGTCATGCCGACATAGAAGCTAGTGCAGTGGTGACAGGTAGCTAGGTAGACTGCGTTGCTGCTGTTGCAATTGTAGTGCTGTTTGAAAGTGTATGGGGTTCTCCTGTGTGGGAGCTGGCATGATGGGGTGGTGCAGATGTGTTTACAACATACGCAGTGTCTGCATGGGTGGGTGCCTAGTTGGTCTTGAGGAACTGCTTTTGATGGGTCAGTTGGGTTCCGTTCAAATAGTGTCTTCAGAGAGTTTGTTCTCTTGCAGCAGAAGTTGGGAGAGTCCCCTAGGGTCATGTTCAGATGTGCGTTACTGCTGATGATGCCCCAGTATTTGGAGATGGTATCCCTAATGGCTGTGCTGTCACAGCTGATGGAGATTGGGAACCTTAGCTGGAGGATTGCTGCTTCTTTTACAGGCTCCATGTACCCATAGGTGAGGATGGGTCTATGTCAGGTGTGCCTGTGTTCTGTGACCTCTTTGGCAGCTTTGCTAATGCCCTGTGGGGGGTAGTTTCTTTCTGTAAATAGTTGGGTCAGTGTCCTGCTTTGTTGCATGAATTCTTGGTCATCGCTGACCAGGTGGCTCAGGCGGACAAATTGGCCCTTAATGATGTCCCTTTTTATGAAGCCAGGGTGCTGACTTCTATAGTCAAGGAGGTTGTTCCTGTGGGTGAGTTTCCTGTATAGGGTGGACGAGAACATATTGTTCTTGGTGTCCAGAGACAGTGCCATGTCTAGGAAATTCACTTTTCTTCCTATGTTGGAGATAGTGACAGACAGGAAGCTTGTGCTGGCTTTGATTTCTGTAAGGAAGTCCCCTAGGTCCTCCTGGGTGCCTTTCCACAGTGCAGTAAATGTCCCATTCAACTTAGTGACTTTCACGAAAGTGCACTTTCATTGAAGTGCACTTTTGCATTAGTGGGACACTACTATCGTATTTCAAAATACTGTAATTTTGATCTACGGTAGTAGACCCATATATATATATATATATATATATATATATATATATATATATATATATATATATATATATATATATATATGTGTGTGTGTGTGTGTGTGTGTGTGTGTGTGCGTGTGTATATAGCTATATCTATATATATATATATATATATATATATATATATATATATATATATATATATATATATATATATATATATATATATATATATATATATATATATATATATATATATATATATATATATATGGATCTATGTGACTAGATCGAAACTTCATAACACCGACAAGCACTTCACCGACACCACATAATCAACAGTTCACAAACACGACACCACATACACTCAACACATCATAACAACAAACAACACAAATCCCTATCCAAAACCCACACACACAACACAAGCACACCAAAATCCTTACAAACCAACACTAACCCTTACATACACAACTATCTACAACCCTAACAAACCCTAACCCTAAGGTCCGTCACTATCACACTCACCTAACCCGCTCCTAACCCTAACTCACTTATCCCACCCCTATCCCTACAGACCGCCAACATCGCACACTTACCTTACTCGCACCCTTACCTAACCCGCGCCCTAACCCTAACTCACTTATCCCACCCCTACCCCTACAGACCGTCAACATCGCACACTTACCTTACGCACCCTAACGTCACTACCGCATACTTACACATCCTTTCCCCATCTCAGTGTTCTCAGCGTTGGTGTCTTCCTCCGTCGGTCTTCTGCCTTGTCGATCTTCTGGCGCTTTGTCGGTGTTATGACGTTTCGATCTACTCAGGTAGATCCATATATATATATATATATATATATATATATATATATATATATATATATATGTGTGTGTGTGTGTGTGTGTGTGTGTGTGTGTGTATGTGTGTGTGTATGTGCATGTGTATGTGTAGACACATAAGCTATATAAATAAACAGGTGGATAGATATAGATAAAGATATATATCTATAAATCTATAATATGAATGATCAAACTGTTTAAATAATGAATACAAAACATTTGCAAAAAACAGTTTGAACACTAATGTTACTGAACACTTTTAAAGCCAAACCTACAAAAGATTGCAAAAGGGAAACAATTTCCTTTTATTACCATTACACCTAAACTCCACCATAGCATTACATTCTAATTTGGCTGCATAGTGTTGTCCTCCTGCCCACTTTAATAATGCATCCTAACCCTGTCTCTGCTTGTAAGCCTGCCACTAACTGTAGACCTACACCTTACCTTAAAAAACCCTTTCTGAAACACTACCGCTACATAAGACAGGCTCGGAAACGCGCACACACACACACACACACACACACACACACACACACACACCCTCACACACTCACAACATTGGATCTGATCTGTCCTTTTACTCAACCCTTACTCTAACCTTAAGCCACAAACATTCATGCACATGCACACATACACCATAAAAAATACTTACCTTTTGGAAAAACTCCTATTTGGAGCAACATGCATGCAGCAAACGAATGTTCATACAAAAACAATGCACTTATCACAAACAAACACATGTATGATCAATGCTTCAGAACCTATAACTATATATCTATGCACCCCCACACACCATGCTAATTTTATATACTAACTCTCTGATTGCATAGTCCCCTGAGAAAGAGCATAATCACATGCCCCAAGGTCTGTCAATCTCAGACAGCTGTCAGATATCTGCATATGTCTACCACAGTGGAATTTAGTTTACTCCAGGGCAAGCAAAATATATATATATATATATATATATATATATATATATATATAGATAGATAGATAGATATATATAGTTTCGCTTCATTATCTTGAATTACTGAAATCCCGAATTTCAATAACCTGAGACTATAAAGTCAAACCATTCGCAAAACCGAAACCCACAATCCTGAATCACCCAGTCACGAACGTACATACACCATAAACCACATAACACACACACCATTCCACCCACAGTACACAAACCACACAACCCTACACTACAGATAAGAAGGGGGCAAGCCCCCCTGCACCCTCCCACACCCCTCAACTTATATATACCAACTCTGAGGTTGCACATAACATAAAAAAAAAAACTCACACCCACGCCATCCTCCACTCACTTGCACAAAAATACACATCACACATACACAAACACCAACAAATCCAACACTCACACTCACACTTACACCTCCCTACCCTTACCCACACATACAATGTACAAAAACACACACAAACACTCACTCACCTGCAATTTCAGAAACCATAACACTACATGCGACGCACCAGAAATGTATAAGTGAGGATTCAAGATATTCGAATTTGCTCTTATGCACTTTTGGCATTCTGGTTTTAGACTTCATGGTCACGAATTACTGAAATTCGAGATTTCCGTAATTCGAGATTCTGAAGTGTAACTAATATATATATATATATATATATATATATATACATATATATATATATATATATATATATATATATATATATATATATATATTTATATATATATATATATATATATATATATATATATATATATATATATGTGTGTGTGTGTGTGTGTATGTGTATTCACTTCAGAAGCCTGAAAGCCCAAAATCTTGAATTTTAAAAGACTGAGACCAAAATTTTGAAAGATCAAAAGACTGAAAACTCAAAATACTGAATTTCAGAATACTGAAAATACATAGGATACCAACACTTACGATATTCCAGCACAACAACATACAGAAACAAATAAAAGATAAACCATTTACCACTTCTCCAAGTTTAAGCAGGGAGGCAAGCCCCCCCCTGCACCCCCTGCTACTTAAATAAATCAACTCCGAGATTGTACTCCACAGAAAAAATGGCAAACATACCATTATGTGTTTCGTGACTGCCTCTTGTAACCTTAGTCATGTTCCCTTCTAACTTACTATACTACAGCATAACTCATGTTAGTGTAGTGAAGTGCAATCTCAGAGTTGATATATTTAAGTAGCAGTTGGTGTGGGGGATGCAGCGGGGCTTGCCCTCCTACTTATACTTGGAGAAAAGTAATATGGTTTGTCTTGTATTTGTTTCTGTATCTACTTCTGCTGGAATATAGTAAGTGTTGGTATCCTGTGTGTTTTCAGTATTCTGAGATTCAGTATTCTAAGATTCAGTATTTTGAGTTTTCAGTCTTTTGAATTTTCAAAATTTTGGTCTCAGTCTTTTGAAATTCAAGATTCTAGGCTTTCAGGCTTCTGGAGTGAACATATATATATATATATATATATATATATATATATATATATATATATCATTCTATTATTATTATTACTATTATTATTAATCACAATAAACGTTGATCAACAGAGAACCCATTGAAAAGGTTCACCATTGATCACATTCACCTAAAGTAAAAAAAAATCTAACACAAGTGATTGCAAATGTAAACAAATGCATTACATTTGCAATCACAAAAAAAATACTGAAAACTTATCTTTTACTTGTGGGGCTCTACACCCCACACCCAAGAAATTAAATAAACTAACTCTACTGTCATACAACCATGGAGAAAAGGGATAGATATCTCATGTGTTATATTACAGTCAATCTGCTAAATTTAGACTATAATATAATTTGACTGCTTCCACACCACGATACATTATCAAAAATGTTGACGCATGAGCAACCATTTCCCTGACCAAGCTCGGGTGGATAGATAGATAGATAGATAGATAGATAGATAGATAGATAGATAGATAGATAGATAGATAGATAGACTGATAGGAACGATGAATTTAGCAGCAACTGTTTAGTTGCCACAATTGGTTGACTAAACAGATGGCTGCCAGCTGTGTAAGAGCACTACATTAACTGCATAGGGGATTCATCCCTTTCCCTGCTATTTTCAGATTTCACAGTTAGTATATGAATATGTATATATATATATATATATATATATATATATATATATATATATATATATATATATATATATATACATATACATATACAGTTAGTATATGAATATGTATATATATATATATATATATATATATATATATATATATATATACACAAATTGTAGCATGCTACAGGCCACCCTCTCAAACTCAGGAACCCCACACAGCCTTCCTGAAGACACTGGAGGGTATAAATGTATCTCCAAACACCATCATATTGGGTGACTTCAACTACCCGAATATAGACTGGGAACATTACTCAAGACCTAACTTTCTAGCCCAACGGTTCCTGGAGTTCATAAATTCAAATGTCATGGAACAGCTAGTCACTGTTCCCACGAGAGGAGAAAATATACTAGATCTCATTGTCACAAACATGGGGACAAAATGCTCCACACCAGAAGTATATCCCTCATTGGTGAGATCTGATCATAAACTAATCTCACTGGAAATCCACATCCCGCCCCCACCCCAAACAAAAAAGACCATAGTGAAGAACTTCTCTAAAGAAAACTTCACACTACTCAAGACTGGTGTGGTATCCTTCAAGGCCCCTGAGCCAGTGGAAACCACAACCCAAGCTGCGGAAGCCCTTACAAATGCCTTCTATGAACACCTCCAGGACTGCATGGATCAGGCAATCCCAAATAAAACCAAGACTCTTTCCACAAAGGGCAAACGTCCAGTCTGGTGGACCCCAGCCATTAACAAACTTTACAATAAGAGGAGAAAGCTATTACATGATAGAACAAAATCCATAAAAGGGAAGTCACCCTGATCATTATTAGTAAAAAATACGAGCACTCGTAAAATCAACTAAGGCCAGTTTTGAGACAAAAATTGCCATGGATTCAAAGGACAATCATAAGGCCTTTTCAGCTATGTTAGGAACCTGGGTGGAAACTCCCAGATATGCTCAGAATTAGTCCAAAATGATACAAAAATCACTGAACCCACAGACATTGCCAACATACTGGCAGACAGGTTCAGTGCAAACTTCACCCCTCTCCCCTAAAGGAGAGATAACTATCCCAGCCGAGTGTAGCCTCCCGGACATCTCAAATGCGCAGGTGAAAGCTGCTCTCTCTAAAGCTAAAAACACAGCATCAATGGGACCGGATGGTGTCCCCGGCTGTGTGCTACATGAGCTAAATGAGGAATTAAACCCGCACATAAGGCAGCTGTTTAATCTCAGCCTTACCACAGGATACGTGCCCAAGGAGTGGCGTTCGGCAACTGTGGTCCCACTCCACAAAGGCGGCACCTCTACGGACCCTGGTAATTACCGCCCCATAAGCTTAACAAGTCTAGTCTGCAAAGCTATGGAGAGGATCATAATGGAACTCATAAACAAAGATACAGGGGACTTGCAGACATTGGACCCGACCCAGTTTGGCTTGGTCAAGGGAAGATCATGCCTTTTGAACTTGGTCGACTTCTTCGAAACAGTCACCAAGGCCATTGATGAGGGAAAGGCAGTCCATACAGCCTACCTTGACCTTGCAAAGGCTTTCGACACAATACCCCACTCGGGTATTGTAGAAAAACTTACCAGCTTAAATGTAAACCCATATGTCACAAGATGGGTTGCAAACTGGCTTAAGGACAGAACCCACAGGGTTAGAGTTGCTGGCGCTATGTCAGACTCCAAGCCGGTCAGAAGTGGTGTCCCACAGGGCTCGGTCCTTGGCCCCCTATTATTTGGCATCTACTTCTCAGAAGTACAGGCCAACATGGGAGGACTTTGGCTGACAAAGTTTGCAGACGACTGCAAACTGGGCACCATAGTGGAAAGTGCATCGGACACAGATATCCTTCAGAAGGGACTCACGGAAACAGATAGCTGGTGCCAGAGCCATGGCCTGAAGTTAAACGCCAAAAAATGTATAGTCATACCCTTCAGGAAAAACAAGGTAACCCCAAGCTACCATATAGGTGGCAATCCACTAAGCACAGAAGAGGTTATCAGGGATCTGGGGACCCAGGTTGACAGTGGCCTTTCTTTTGACACTCACATTGCTAAAGTGGTTAGAAAGACCTTCTACATTGCCCACCTGATCATGAAGGGATTCACATCCAGATCTAGTGAGGTCATTGTTCCCCTGTACTCTTCACTTATCAGACCAATGATCGAGTACAATGCCCCATTCGGGATGTATCTCACCCAACATCTGCAGCAATTGGAGAGACCCCAAAAGTTCCTCACCAAAAGGATAAAGGGACTCCAAAATCTGTCATATGCTGCCAGATTGAAGAAACTTCAGCTCTATTCAGTCGCATACCGTCTGCTCAGAGGTGACATGTGCCTGACATACAAGGCCATGTCCAACCCGGAATTAATGGACATGCTCCACCTCAAAAAATCCAAATCCACCAAAACCACTAGAACAAGCGACTTAAACCTTAGCACGGATATAAATAGGATGTGCTGGAGGGATAGATTTATCACTCAGAGAATCCCTATGCTGTGGAATAAAATCCCGGTCCATGTGAGGCAGAGCACCTCGCTGACTCTGTTCAAGAGAAATCTAGACCTGTGGATGGGAGATCGTAGGTTTACCCCGGGAATCATCTCTGTGTCACTGCTGGACAGAGGCACAACAAACTAATGGGCACAGTATTTTTTCATATAAGGGGTGGCGTAAGCCACAAAAATTTGGGCTAGGCTTATAAATGCCTTAGGGCAGATAGCCTAGTATAAACCTATGAACCTATGAACCTATACATATATATATATATATATATATATATATATATATATATATATATATATATATATATATATTTTTTTTTTTTTTTTTTAATTATCAGGGGGACACAGGGGAGCTTGCCTCCATGCAAATTTTTTTTTTTTTTATTTGAATTTTGCATGCACTGAGGTCAGTACTCAGGTTATACGTACTGACATGTCAACATTTGCATTGTTAATGTTAAGCATTTCAACATATGGGTCTGTTGATGTTTAGGGTTCACTGTAGGTACAGTGTTTAATATGTTTACTGTTAGGGACAGGAATAGGGTTAGCTTTAGCATTATTGACAGGGTTGAAGTTAGGGCTAAGCTTAGGGCTAGGGTTTAGTTTAGAATTGGTACACATAAATAAGAGTGCAGCAATGGGTGAAGCAATCTGATAGGTGAGTACCCCCCCACCTCACAACAGGCTTACTTATGCCTGCTAACCTAACCCTATCCCTATCCTTATCCCTGAGTCTATAAGTTTAACCATGACTACAGCCATACTTAAAATGCTAATGGTAACCTTATGCCAAAACCTAACAGTAAACATATTGCTGATTATGATGTTTGTCTTATAGTCAATATGTGGGTGTTCAGTTATATGTACCATTTATATATATATATATATATATATATATATATATATATATATATATATATATATATATATATATATATATATCTTTACTTAAAATCCTGAAAAAAAATGTCCAAAATAGAAACATTGTTTAGTCACAATGTCAAACATGTGAAAAACGTTTTTCGGTATTCGATGTTTCCGAAAAATGTCTCTTGAACTGCATTTGTTTTATCCACAACAGTAACAAGAAGGCTACCTCAATATTATGGATTTGCTATTTTACAGTTCAATTAACAGAAACGTTGAAACCATTCATTTGACATAATGGTAATCAAACAAAGTCATTTCTTGATTTTGATAGTAAACCGTACTATATATATATATATATATATATATATATATATATATATATATATATATATATATATGTATATATTTGTGTGTGTGTGTGTGTGTGTGTGTGTGTGTGTGTGTGTGTGTGTGTGTGTGTGTGTGTGTGCATGTGTGTTTGTGTGTGTGTGTGTGTGTGTGTGTGTGTGTGTGTGTGTGTGTGTGTGTGTGTGTGTGTGTGTGTGTGTATATATGTATATATGTATATGTATGTGTATATATATCTATATATGTATATCTATATATGGGTCTACTTCTGTTCATCAGAACTACACTTTATCAAAGAACAGAAGTACGAACCCAATTCTGCAAAATTACATTTAAGCAAAAATCCACTTTCATGAATCATACTTCACCGATGCACAGTACAGTGGGGATAAGGGAATATACCCTTTTCCCCACTGTAGTTAAATCTCAGAATTAGTATATTTAAGTAGTGGGGGGTGCAGGGGAGCCTGCCCCCCTGCAAAAATGTGTTTTTGGCGTGTTATATCTGGTGTTTGGTGCATCGGTGAAGTGTGATTCGCGAAAGTGCATTTCTGCTTAAATGCACTTTCACAGAATTGGGATTGCACTTCTGTTCTTCGATAAATTGTAATTTTGATGAACAGAAGTAGACCCTACATATAGATATATATATATATATATATATATATATATATATATATATATATATATATATATATATATATATATATATGTATATAGATATAGATATAGATATATATGTGTGTGTGTGTATATGGGTGTGTGATGCATTTGGTCAATATGTATTTTTTCATTTATTTATTTATTTTTCATTCATTTTTTTTTTTATTGATATGTGTTTGTCTGGAAACTGTGACTGGTCTTTAAGTGTAATGGAGATGTAGAATTAGAGACATGTTAGAAGAAGGGTATTTGGATGAAATAATTGAAATTGAGATGATAAGACTAAGTAGAAACATATAGCATTCACCAGATGTAAAACAGGAAAGTGCTGAAATTGGAGAGTAAGTCTGGTGTAAAACAAAAGCCAAGTCAAGAGTGAGTAAAGAATTAATTGGAGGAAGACTTAAATGCATGATGGTTAGGGACTGATCGGATGGTGATAGGGATGGAGTTCCTAGCTTTAGCTACACAATATGAGTGTACGCTTTGTTGTATAGATTTTTTTTAGGTTTGTAGATTTCAAGTAGTTGTTTGTCTGCAGAACACAGGGGACTGTTTGGAAGATAATGGTGGAGAATGTTGCAAATAGCTGGACTTGAAGAGGGATTATAAATAATCAAAATTACATGTAAGTTAGGTGATGTGGAAATTCAAGCCAGTTTAGAGGTTTAAGGACAAAGCATTGATAGGTACTGTGGGTCTGATTTTTTGTTTTAAATCTTGCAACTTTATTATAACATTCTTTGAGATCGATTAAAGTTTCAAGTGACCCAGGTTTGATTAGTGGTCTGGGCAATTGACAAAGTGGCAGGGAGGGATGGGAGTTCCCATTCACTGAGGGAGGGCACTCATTGATAACATTCCCTAATGGTAGGTGTGCTCCAAAGAGGAGATTTGCCCTCCAACATTGTTGACTAGTATAGGAGCAGTAGGGAAAGGGAAGTGGATAGGGCATATAAAAGAAACACCCTTCCCAGACAGAAGCATACATAGCTGAGCCCCATGGATGTCATTAGTAGTCAGTGGGTAGGTGGATGGCTTCTAGATCTGGCATAAATGTGGGGCACTGGCTAGGATGGTAGGATAAAGTCTGAATGCACAAAACAATTGTTCTAGCTTGTTTTATAAAATAGACTGAAGCTTGATCAAGATAAGATAGCCATATAACAGAGAAGTTAAATGACAGGAGTTTGTAATAGTTGATCTAGTGTGATTGCTGAGGATTTTTTTTTTTAACAAAAAAGTATTCCTAGTTTTTGGTAAGTTTCATTAATACAGTTTTGCACATGGTGATCAAACTTTACGTTGTCATCTATTATTACTCCTCATAGTTTGTTGTGACAGTGTTGTTTATGGATGAGATTTTGAAATTATTATTTTCATGAGTGTGAGAATTTGGGAAAAATAATAGCTTTATGGGGGCACTGAGCAGAAGCTGATTGTCTGACAGCTGGCATTCCATGAAGTTAAAGGCATATTGGATGATAGTTTGCAGATGATGATGCCATTGGCTGAGCAGATGGGAGTGTAATCATCTGTGAATTATACAAGGGACACTTGTTGAGAAGATGTGAAAAGGTTCATAATAAAGCTATTAAAAAGAAGAAGGTCATGTATGGAGCTACATTAAACACTTGTGTGAATGGAAAGGTATGAGAATGTTTCTAATAACCACTTAACTGACTAATATCAGTGTGAGAGATTGTTAGAAATTCAATTTACAAAGTGACAGAGAGGCCCAGGGTTGACAGTTTATCTAGGAGTTTATTATGGGAGACTGCATTGAAAACTTCTGATAAGTTTAAGAAAATGGAAGAAATTAGATTATCATTATCTCTGTCCTTGTTGATGATGCTCAAGAAAGTTGTAAGGGCAGTTCTAGTACTATGAGTGGGTTGGAAGCAATGCTGTGTAGGGGTTAGGAGGCTTTCTTGAAGGAAGTAGTGGAAAAGCTGTTTATGTATACATTTTACAAGTATTTTGGTGAGAGGGAATAGCACTGCAGTAGGTCTAAAATTGGTTATATAATTACCTAATAATTATCTATGAACCTATGGAATTGCCACCTTTGTTATTTATTTGTTTGTTTGTTTGTTTGTTTGTTTGTTTGTTTGTTTGTTTGTTTGTTTGTTTGTTTGTTTGTTTAGACATTTATTTAGACATTTGGTCACTGGAGTGGTCTGGCTGTGTCAATAGAACCTGTTTTTAGCAGAGGCCCAGGGAGAAAAGCTCCACATATAGTACAATACAAATACAGTATAATACAATACAAATGACATGAGAAATACTGTACAAAAATAAGTTGAAAGAACATAAACTATGCTACACGATATTTCAATATATACTACATATCTAGACAATTATTTAGAGTTAAAACATTATATACAATAATAATCATTCCCACCATATACATAGCCTATGAATAGATAGTGTCCAAAAATAGTATGTAGGTAGTGCAATGTATGACATTGTTATAGTACATGAAAAAATAGAATGTCGGTTTCAGTTAGGAAAATAATAGCCAGAAAGTTAATGATGCAGAAAGATAGTGAGAGAGTTAAAAACAGAGGCATTACAGCCTGAGCAGTAGTTTAAGGGTATGGTATAGAAACTAAGGTATTCTGGGGAGAGTTTGTCTGCAGAGAGAGAGCATGGCTGAACTTTATTTAGTAACTGTTTGATGAAGCAGGTAAAGACTGATTTTAATGAGAATACGGGGTTAATGGAGGGTGGAAGTGCTGATTCAGGTGGGTCTACAAAGGAGTTAGAGATAAGGGCAACTGTGCACTCTATAAAGTAAAAGTTAAATTTAGTAGATATTTCTAAAGGCGAAAGGTTTTGTGTGGGTTGCAGTAACTATTTGTCCCAGGGTAAAAGATTTCTTTACAGAAGAGCAGAAGTATTAGGATTAGCATGTGAGTCAAGAGGCATACTTGGACATAGCTCTCTTCCTTCTCAAGGGGACTAAGAAGCTTAGAGTAAATATGATGAGCACATTGGCGTTAAAATTAGAAACGTTTCAGGTTTCTCTATATAGTTGCCATTTGATGTAGTGGGTGACAAGTCTGTGGACATATCTATGATGATGATCATTAATTGAGTCAGGGAGGGTGCCAAATTAATTGTATTTACTAAGATCAGAGACCCTAAGATCAGAGACCAAGATCCATTGAAGTACAAAAGCATATTATTTTGTTTTTATTAAATCAAGCATGGGTGAGTTGCTTAAAACCATGCAAGTTTATACTGAGGGAGGGGTAGTTTGAAATAAAGTTTTGCCAGCTGATGTTAACATCTCCTAAAATAATTATTATTTTATGAATATTGTTTGATATCCAATGAAGGATCTCGTCAAGAATTGGAATGTTATGACCTGGTAAGATGTAGAAAATGACTGTGAACATATTTGTTATTATTAATAATAATAATAATAATAATAATAATAATAATAATAATAATAATAATAATAATAATCTACTGGAAACACAGATCCTTCTTCCTAGTTTTGTATGCCATCAAAAAACTCCTATACATTGCTGCTCAGAAACAAATATCATATTTTATTGTCATACTACACAGTAACCAATAACCCACATCTATGACTGACTGAAAATGCATTTAGTAATTAATGTTGTTTTGGAAAAGAACATTGTTCCCAAATGATTCCTATAAGAAGAGGTATATCAAGGAAAGTGGTTGGCAAAGAATATTTTGCTTGATGGATATAATGAAGAAGCAGTATAGTATGTGGAGTTGAGTCTATATTACCAGAGCGAAACTCCTTTTGAGTGAATACCAAAACACTGACACGAATTGTGTGAACCGCAAAAATACCGAATGCACTAAACCGTGAAATTTTAAATCTCGAACTGTCATAGTCGGCCAACCCCACCACCCGCTACATACTACCTACCCAAACAAAATAAATAAACCACATACATACACTAACCAAACCCTACTTCTAATCCTAAAGTAAAGCACCAAAACCTTACTTCTAACCCTACACGAAACCCCACACACACAACTATCTATGCACTATCCTTAACCCCTCCCTATCCCTAAGGTCCATAACTACCGCACACTTCCCCTATGAAAATATAAACAAACAAAATAAATAATCCACATACATACATTTACCAAAACCCTACTCCTAACCCTACACTAAATCTTACATACATTAACTATCTGTGCACGTACCTTAACCCGCACCCTAACCCTAAGGTCCGTAACTATCACACACTTACCTTATGGAGCTATACCATAGATGGGCCAACCATGGTAATTCGACATTTCCAAATCTGTGGTTTTGGACGTTCACTGTAATGCCGGTTCGTGCAATATGTGTCAACGTTTACGGATTTGCTTAAACGGACTTTCACTCTTGTAATAGGGAACCGTGGTGTTAAGGCTACGACCTGCTAATAAGCTTCACTTTTTTGTACTGCCTTTGATTCCATTTGCACACTGTGTATTTTTCAACTCACATAATAGGACAGTACTACCAAATTATATCTAAAACAAAAACAAAAAGGGAAACTTGCACCTAGTGTGCTTAACCTCATTAACAAAGGAATTTAAAAAGTGAATCTGTGTGTATACATATATCTTATTAAAGACATATGCTCACATTATTAAAGAAGCTTTCTTATGAATGAGATATGGTTAGATAAGACAGTATTTCACCAGCCTTTTATAGCACCATATTTCTTACTTTTATAAATTCACAAAGTCAGACATTCTTTCTAAATTGTATTTGTCAGAGTTTAACTAATGTATAACAAGTATGACAGACAATGTGATGTAGGATCATGAATTAGTGTGTGTGTGTGTGTGTGTGTGTGTGTGTGTGTGTGTGTGTGTGTGTGTGTGTGTGTGTGTGTGTGTGTGTGTGTGTATCTTTGTGTCTGTGTGTTTCTGTCTGTCTCTGAGTGTAATTATGAAAATATTAATTCTACAAGAGAAACGACAGATTTCAGTTAACAGTTTTATTTACAGCAGTTCAAAATGTGTTTATACATGCAGAAGGCTTGGATGTATGCTAAATCTCACTTTACAGATTTTTTCATATGGGTGATATACAAGACAGTGTCTCCTTATGGGAATCTAAAATATACAAAACATGACAAGATTAATCTATCATTCTTTTATGTTAATGCAGAGTTTATGACTACTGTCTGTCATCTAAAGTATTTCACAAAACTTGACTGTTACCTTCATGTTACTTTTGAGTACATGGTTCATTTTCATGTATAGAGAAATTGTATTTCCAGTGGTAATTCTCTGAGGATAACTGTTTAGTATTTATGTTTAAAAAGACAGAAGAAAACATCATGTGTGGAATAAAGTCACTGAGCTGATATGCAGGCTGATAGTGTAAAAGAAAGGTGAAGAATGTATACTTAAATGCAAGATGGATTGTGTATTTTAACCCTGTTTCTGCCCTCCCAGTAAAATACATAACTTGTGATATAATATACCCAAAGATCTGATGATTAAAAAAGATGTTTTGAGATTTTTATAGTAGACAACCCACAAATGTTTTCAGTGTTGATATGTCTCATGATTTTTAATGTAGGAAAATAGACATCCTGTTGTTTGCTGCATACTTTCATACAGTATAGATGCAAACAACTATATTATGTGACATAAGCTGTCCATTGCAGATATGTTTGTTAATTTTACTTTAAAAATGTTCTAGTTCCTGACAACATGTTACCATGCATGAGCCACACTAACTTTAAAGCATGTTAGTCCATATCTACTGCTGCAGATAGTGACATGAAAATCATCATTATCAGTACTGGTACTAAATATGACTGTAGTTGGCATTTTTACTATGCCATTGTTAGTAGACGGGATATATTGCATTCTTTTAAGATGGAAGTTAAAACCAGTAGTGGATGTTTTTTTTTTTTTTTTTTTTCTAAATGGGTATTTTTATAGTAAAGATGCCTATCTAGCCTTATTTCTGTAACAGATCTTTCTCGGTAACTCATGCATGCTAACCAGCTGGTCCAGCCAAGAGGCATTAGCATTAACAATAATAGGAATGAGAAAAGAAAATGAAAGACTGTGAGAATGGATTAGTGATATTCAATGGTTTGAAAAGTCCGGGAAAACAAGTTTACAACCTAGAGCACCAGTCAGTGACTCTATAAACTTTCCATATGACTTTATTGCATTGACTTAGCAGAGAGGTATTTCTTATTAGCTAGCTTTCTTCAGGAAACTATGGTAACATTTTCTAAACTGGAAAATGTAATTAGTTTAATTGGTTCCCAGAGAGTGAACATTCTATGGCGATTATATTACAAATCAAAACCAACAGCATAGTAGCTTTTTTATAACTATCCTCATCATAACTTTAGAATAAGTGAAACCAGACCAGCTAGGAAAATGTTATTGTCTCCACCATTATTTTATCTCAATGTCAGACCATTTGAATTATCTCCTTTTCAGCTATGGCATGAGAATCCGAGAGAACATTTTTTTTGGCAAAACAAAAACGCATATACTATCCCATTTCCTAAGGCAAGAGTCTTAAATACTTAGCTGGACTCAAATATTTAACATTTTTTTATGCCGATGGTACAGTTAGAATTAGCCATATGATCCTACAGTCCTGCATTCAGATTTCAGTAAATCGTTCGAGTAAAAATTGTGACAGGAAGTTGTAAGTGTATATATTTTTGCCAAAAGGTTATGTTTTCATAACTGATTTCACATGGTGATGTGGGACAATATTTCTTCCGTGTGTCCAGGGCAGAAAGCTCAAGAAAATAAGCCATACATCATAGATGTAATCGGACATAAACCAAGAAGCATTGAATTTTAGAGTGTATTAGCATTCATTTAATTAAGGAGTTAACACGTTGCCCAACACAATACTATCGATGTCCTAGGTTTGAGCTGGAATACATAAATGAAATTCTAGGGCAAATTTTAGGGCAACAGGTGAACCAGAAAATAAAAACTGTATCCGGAGTAATATATAGTTGTTATATTACTAGTTGTCCTATTAAATGTTTCTAGTATAAGATTTTTTTGTATACGTTTTGTATATTTAATTCTGCATTTATAATATACACCTCGCCATACAAGGAAAGCTACAGTGTGAAAAGGTAGAGGTACAGGAGTTTGAAGAATGTACCACAATTTTCTCACTCGATGGCTGCAGTAAAATCCTAGGACATTTTAGTTATGTTTAAAACTATACATTGTTTTATTAAAATCATGCTGCAGCCTAATAGTGATTATGTAAACCACACCTCAGTCTTGTTTAAAAAAATTATGTCTAATCTGCCGTAACTACCCGAAGCTACGCTATAAAGTCGAAAACCTGTTTACGCTTACTATACTTGTTGACTCAGGTAAGCTTTTCAAATGCAGCATGTTTCCTGGTTGTCCAGCCTCTGATCTTAGGGAGCCAACTTGCTTGCACAATGCATCTTTTCAACCAATAGTCCTCATAGGAGTGTGTGTGTCCTTCTGTCTGTCTGTCCGACAGTACATCTGTTTATAACTGTAGTAAGTACTGACTTTTTAGGTAGCCCATCAGTTCGGTGATACTACTGATTACACTATTACCGGTAGCCAGTCTGGAACAACTGTATTTGATATTCTGGCAGGTGAAATCTTGTTACTGAACACTGATTCGACAGAGTGCATTTCAGTAAACACTACCCCCCCCCCCCCCCCCACACACACACACACACACACACACACACAGAAAAGTGTCAAAACAATCAAAAATCTATATTGAAAGTTGAGTAGACGGACTCTTGGAATATTAGAGTATGCTATTCAAAATGTTTGGTAGTAAGAAGAGATTGTGATAGGGTGGACAAACGCTGCCAAGTAAGGACTTCAACAGTTTAAGCAACAGACATATATGGGTCTGTGACAAATTTGTTTACATTTATTTAAATTTTGTTCACAACAGCACAATACGTCTTTAATGCATGGGCAAAATCACCAATGAAAGATCAATGTTTAACATGGAGGAAAATTCCTTGCAGTGTTTTCTCACATGTGGATGGCCATTTAACTGCTGAGGCTGCCAGACACAGTGGAGAAAATGTGAATACGTGGGATTTTGCTAAATTCAAGTGGTCACCTTTTCCACTGTATATGATGCAAAATGGGAATGAGAAGTAGTGATACAAAAAATACAGTTCTTCAAAATAACTGTACAAGCATCTTAGCTTCTGTAAATTGTTCAGAAATCCCCATTTTGTGCAGGTGGCTAATATATATATATATATATATATATATATATATATATATATATATATATATATATATACATATAGTATACATATCTCTCTTGATCCGAAAACAAAAACAAAACGTCATTATTTCACATACATGACTTTATGCATGTTTTTGTTGTTGTTTCAAAACAGACTTGAACGTGTGTGTGTGTGTGTGTGTGTGTGTGTGTGTGTGTGTGTGTGTGTGTGTGTGTCGGGGATGGGGGCGGCCCTATTACCTATCTTACGCACTAGCATTTGTTTGTAATGAGTTCATTTCCTCTTAGATAGCAAACAATGGTTCTAGAGTTCTCTCTCTCTCCAGCTTTTATCACGGAAAAGTGCATAGTCTATTAGTAATTACTTAATGGGAAGTAGAAGTGGGAGTTTGCTTTGACCTCTTAGGTGATAAAATATTTAAGGGGAGATAATCGAATTTCTAATGAGAATCTCCAAATGGGTTATAAATAATCTACGAGGCCTCCTCATTAGACTACGTAAAAAGTAATGACTTCACAGACAGACATTGTATATCTTTTCAAACTGCTTCTTACATTAATGCTCTTATACTTCAAAATCATTTGCTCTTCTTTCAAACTTGAGTGATTGCCTGTTGAGTTTTTTTATCTCGTACAAATTATGTTAGAAATGTGTTAACTGAAGTTTCTGTTTATTCGTGTATCTGAATAAAGAACACTTATGGAAGATATTTTATGCAAGACGCTCTTCCATAACAGAAAACATGAAGCGTGTATTTATTTCTTAGACACCCCCCCCCCCCCCCATTACTGCTTTGAATGTAACTGAATAAGTGTAGTAACTACACCTCTCCAGTCAGGTCAGGCTCATTCAGATGACTATGAGTTCAGGCGTCTGAAATCGGTAACGTGCCATTATATTGAGACCATCACTATATATACTCACAGTTTCTGGTACAGAATTTTAAAAGATGCAGTAGCATTTTAAATGTGATCAGACTTAATTTTTACAACCTCAAACTAGAAATAAGGAGAAGGTGCAAAATGCTGAATATTCAGTTGGCTTTACTTTATGTTTATATGAATTAAGACGTTTTTTCTGATATCCAGGCTGAGAGTTTTGTTTCACTTTTAAGGTAGTAGAATCGTTTGCAAATGTCAAGAGTACGAATTTGAATTTGTTTTTGCTAGAAGTGTGTCCACTTCGTTAAACATAAAACAGGTAAAAGCCTGTTCTAAGTCAAAATACACCGTTTTGAATAAACTAGTACGTGAACATAAAGAATTATATAAATTAAATAAATAAATGTATAAGCCCTGACAGGGCAGGATGGTTTTTTCCCCCTCTCTTTCTTTCTTTCTTTCTCTCTCTCTCTCTCTCTCTATGAAAAGGAAGGTCAGGAAGGCGTTCGAGTTTGAATTAAACAGAGGACTCCAATGTATCAGCTTTTGCTTTGGGGTATTGAAGTGACTTTTTTCTTAGCAAGGTAATTTATTTCTAAAACCTGTACAGGGTTGATAAAAGAGGCAATGTGCAACAAACGGTGTGCATAACAGGATTATATCAAAACGTTATGACCTTCGTTCAAAACCCCCTCCTATGAAAACTGAAGATTTGATATGGTGTATAAGACAACAACCAGATCTTGGCTGAGGGAGAATTCTAAAGGAATCTCGATTTGCTCTTATTGTAAGGAACAATAATTTTGCACCCCCGCCACCACTGTGTTTATCATTATGGGCTGCGTGGGACTATATCCTTCTAACCTTGAATTTTGCTAACATTTATTTCACAACGTAAATAACTGTAGTGAAAAAATATATGAGAAACAGACCTGAAATTATTAACTACTACTACTGAAAATGTGAACGTTTTCTGATGAGCGTCTTGTTTTCCGAGTCAATGGATAGTCTGTCTTGAGACAATCGTATTATGAAATTACAACTGCCTGTCCATCGGATAGATCATTTTCTTCGTTGTCTTTCAGTCTTCTTCGTACAAGCGTTGACTTTTCTGGCTGATAAAAGTTTTCACGTATACTTTTTTTTAACCAGGTCACTTTGGGATTAAGAGAACTGTATGCATTGCGTGTTAATTTAATAACAAATTTACTACAAAAAGCGCACCTTATTTGAACTGTTCAACAACCAACCTGACTTCCGTAAACACTGATTAAATAACAGGAAGTAATAATGTGAAGCAACAGAAAGGCTCGTGAACAAGCTTTCCCCTTTGCATAAACTGTACAATACTGAGCTTCAGGTAAATGTGTTATAAGACTTGTTTTGAGCCAAACAAACTCCACCTGTTCGTTGTGTAACTGAACAAATTTGACAATCTGCTGACTGCTGGTGCCCTTAAATGACAGGGTACAACGTTAAAAGCCTCTCCCATTTCTCAAACAACATAACAAAGGGCACACCCATTTAAAAACCCATCGAGGGTGCCTTGCCTCTGGCCTGTGTTAAGTTCGGTGGTATTGTACACCAGTGCATCCTTCAGATTACTGTCAGGCCAGTGATTTGTCAGGAAAGCGCACAATTCACTCAAATGATTTATGAAATCCAGTACCACTTAAATAATCAAACACGGCAAAGCATGCATGGTCCAAAGAAGCAAAATAATTCTAAGTTACCAAGGCAAATGCCTGCTATTACAAAAGGCTCTATAACTGCAGTACAGCAGCAGTCTTCATACGTTTCCAAACATTAGACGAGGTTGTGGTGTGTACAAAAATTTATTAATACAAAATTTACAGATGATATGAATAGACATGTATCAGCTTTATTCCTAGTTAGAGCAACTGTGTGCAATAATCGTTGTTAAAATTATCGTTGTGATCAATGGCACATAAAATAAAGACTTTATGAATAACATCTAATCAGACCACTGTACTACTTAAATCTAATGATTTGTATAATTTAGTAAGGCTTTTGGCATTGTAAAAATCCTTCAAAGGAATAGCCACTGTAAACATGGGATGCTGGTAGCTAGCCGATTACACTTCAAAATTTTCATAAAAATAATAAATAGAATGGGATTTCAAAGATCACATCCTACACAACACAAAACATTCCCCGCCCACCTTGACTAGAAAACAAGCAAATGAAAACTAAGCAAAGCTGATGTATTGCAGCATTGTAGGGCCACTAAAAGCCATCTGTGATTCGTGGCGTATAAAGAGGCGAGGGAAGGCACCAAAGATGCAAGCTGCTTCCTGTGTCACATGGCCTGAGGAGAATGCAAAAAATTCAAGTAAGATTCATTTCAGACACAGGACTCCGGCTGAGGTCCAATGCTGCCTAAATAACTGTACAACATTCTATCTGATATAGGAGCAGTTGGCATATCCTTCTTGCGTGGACCCTAAAACCAATTCTTTTTTTCTTTTCGACTTATTTGTTCCCACCCTATAAAATGATAAGGAGAAAAGTAAAATTTCTTTTTAGATAATCACAGTAAGGATCTCCCTTCGTGGTTGAACTAGATGGTTAGTTAAATATTTTATTTTCTTAGTGCAATGTTTGAGATGCTAAACGTAAGTGTGTGTGTGTGTGTGTATGTGTGTGTGTGTGTGTGTGTGTGTGTGTGTGTGTGTGTGTGTGTGTGTGTTATAGGCATTTAAACTGAAGTGTTGCTTCCTAAAGGGGTCCTTCCAACTTAAGGTGTTCTTCAGCAAAATTTAAATTAAAGTACAATATTGAAACACAAGGCACAAGTTAGAAACAAGCCAACAAATGTGTATCACCTGCTAAATATTTGACATTAAAGCCATGCTTTTACATATTATATTAAACATGTCATATGCGTAGTTCATCAAAATCATAATTAAATTAATCCACCCCCAACCAACAAATCAGTCAACAAGGAACAAAAAGACTGGTGTAAGTGCATAATTATTTAGTGATAACCACAGTAAAGAGCTCCTAAAATTCACAACATGCCAGCATATCATAACAAATGAAAATATGTAAGGCATTAACAATAAAAATGTAATAAAACGGCAGTAGTGCTTTTTTTAAAGCTGGACAAAATGGAAGATTTATATATCTACAAAACAGCAATAAAACATAAAAAGTAAACGAGTCCAAGTGAAAGTTTGTAAGAGAGAGATAGAAATAAAGTTCAAAGTAATTTAAATACAAGATGAAAAGTGTTGACAGCACTTGAGAGTAACACATAATACTTTGCATAAAGCTAAGTTCCTAAGCTGCTCTCAGCTAGGCAATAAAGCTAAAGGATGTGCTTTTCCCTCCAATTAGCCTGGCTTCATTCCTTTTCAAAAACGCACTTAACAGAACATCCATGACTCTTCTGCTCTTCCATTTTATCTTTTCATAGGAAACTTTAAATAATTTCAAGCAAGTGGTTCTGTGAGTAAGATCAGGCCATTGTTTGGGGAGACCTGCGAATGTCTGATATTAGTTTACTTCAGCATCGTTTCCCATGTTTATATGTTGAATTGTTGAGTTGATTAACAACCCTGTGGTTAAAAATACAGCAGACCTGCAACCTTTTAGAGGGCAGAATTCGTTTCCCATATTGGGTGAGAAAATTGCACTACGAAATGAAGTAGTCCAAACAAACAATGGCCAGGAGAGTATACTTCTAACCATATTAATAATACCAATTACTGCTCTGAAACAGGGAAATTTAAAATAACGCAATACATATAAATGTAAATTTTGGAGAGCTTCAGGCACGCATGTGGTCCCTACCTTGCAATCAGAGAGCAGGAACAACAGTTTGTGCAGACATGAACTTGGATGGCTGTTATAAACCATGCAGAATATTCTTAGTCGTTTTCAATTTAAAAATATTCTGGTTTAGAAACATCTAGACCAGACATCATAAAACAGTAGTTTCTTATTTTATTCAACAGTCCTGATTGGCCAGCATGATTTATAATAACCCCATTGAAGAGACACAGGTAAAACTGGAGCGAAAGAAGGTAGGAAAATTGGAAATTTATAGCAAGAGGGACAGTGCCCCTTGCGACAGGCTGGTATGAAAAGTAGTTTGGAAAGGGAGATGAAACTCACCCGGGGAGGAATCTGCTTCAGCAATTCTCCCAAAATAGCATCATAATCCCCTCGTAGTAGAGCATCAATGTCTATGTCCAGTAGCAAATGGTCAATATTAATATCTTCAAGGCTGTTGTGGACAAAAATACTATCCTCTTAATTTCTTTTACAAAAATAGGTGTGGTATTCAAAACAATGATTGTCCTTTTTATCTATTTATTTTATACAAAACATAAACAGCTCAGGCGACTTCTCTGTTCTTGTACACACTTTATACAAACTGTATATATGTATATATATATATATATATATATATATATATATATATATATATAGGTAACTTAATCATTGGTCCACAAAGTAGATCTGTGCGTTCTCTAGTGCTTTGTACAAAAGAAAAAAACAATATTATTATCAAAATATTAATTTAATGGCTTTACTTCATACATAAATACATGTTTAGATAACACAGGAGCAATGATTGTTCAGTCAGTTTGAAATTACTCTTGCTTTGGAGAGTTGTTGAACACAAGATGTCTATATTCATCGCTACAAATAGCTTAACCGACGTCCTTTATTTTTAACTCTTTGTCTATACCTTTTCCCCAGGACTGCTGCCAAGTACTTCTTGACAGCCATTTGTTTTCGGTATCGACTGTAGCTGTCTGTGAAGATGCCATCCGAGTGTCTTTTGGATAAAGGTTCAGAATTCTCCTCCACGCTGCGTCCACTACTGTAAACGGAAAATTATAACAATTGCAGAAAAGGTTGACTGCATAGTAACTTTCAGTTTAATTCATTGTGCCTTTTTTACTTCCTGTAACACGTTTCATTTCTTAATTAAACAAGAATTAACTCTAATGAAAGGTAGAATTAAGAGCATTTATATATATATAGACTGAAGCAAGGGAGCTGCTCATGCATCTGTCCGGTGGAGCAAAGGGTTTAATAATACAATATGACCGTCTAGTGACTTTAGTCGTCATGAATTATGCATTAAGAAAATCTAATCTAGTTTCCCACGAGATTTATTAATGCGTTGCACTATAAATAGCTATTTTTGTTATACATTTTTATACCATCTGCATTCAAGACCTGTAAAAAAACGAATACATTAGACGTAGAAGTATGAGAAACATAGAAACCTGTGGGTGAATATGTTTTGTTAGGTGCATACACAGACAGACAAAATGAATTTGACAGAAAGGGGAGGAAGAAAGAGTGCGTGTGTGTGTGTGTGTGTGTGTGTGTGTGTGTGTGTGCGTGTGTGCGCGCGTGCGCGTGTAAAAGAGAGAGTGTGTTTTTGCATGCCAGCGCGCCTGTGTGCGTGCGTGTGTTCGTGCGTGCGCGCGTGCGTGTGTGCCAGAGTGAGAGACAGACAGAGAGACAGCAAGAGAACGAAAGAGTGAGAGGTCGATTCAAGCTGAGGTGAAATACTGCTATTAAGTCTAAGCTAAATCATTAACTATTATTGCAAATTTCTCACAAGAAAATGTTATAAGTAAGCCCTTACCCTACGCGTTTGTTCATCACTGAGGCCACATATTTCCTTGCTGCTAACTCACCCAGGATGGCCCTATATGTATCGTGGAATACTTTATCAGCATGTCTAATAAAACATCAAATACAACGCATATCAATTCCCCAGCTTCAACAAGGCTTCCCAGTTTATTACACTTTCGTTTTGTCTAGCTCCCTCTTTTTCTCTCACTCGTTTTCTTTCCCTCTCACTCGTTCTTTCTTTCTTTCTTTCTTTCACATACACACAGTCACCCATCAAACCCACATCAGACACAGTAAACTGTTAAATCGTTTGCAGATGCATCAACTGCTTAGCTATATAGTCGTCAAAGTTAATTCCACAGTTAATACATTGTATCTGATTAAGGCTACATTTAATGCTGATAATTTATTTTCGATAGGCTGACCTACATAAAATCACAATATTATAGAGAATTAAATCACCTTTTTTCCGGTGGATAATATAATCTATACATATCTTCGGGAACCGATGGTGGACTTCGTATACCAATGGGATCATTTTCAAAAGTTAACTCCGGTAAAGTGTTTCCATCTTCATCATATAAAAGTTCATCATTAAGCCTGCAAAGGTATCAAAGATATACATTTAAGCGGTAACACAATTACATGTAAATTTGTTGTGTATTTGTCAATATAAGCGGTGTGCTTTCCTGGTTGATCCTTTTTGTTTGCAGGGTTGATCTTTTCCATAAATCTCAAGAGGAGCATTAAAGTCACTACTGTCTTTAGAGCTTAAATGAATTTTAACTGACTTAGGATAAGTGCAATCATAATAAGCGATATTCAAAACATGGCAAGTGAAACAACATACTTACAAAAATTGTTACAGAACATCCATGTGCACCGCACACTTACCCTAATCAGCTGATGGGGTGGCATAAACAAACTACTAGTGTTGCATAACCATTCCAGCTAGGCGGTCCAGTTACTTCATTTGTTTTATCAGACAACGAATTCCATACTCAGAAACCAATTATTTGATCAACTCACATTCTTGTTTCAGTGTTAACATGCTTCTAAATACATTTGCTTCACACTTGACCTATGAACGATTCGAATGGTGTCCATACTTGAATATTCTTTTCAAAAACGTACTCTTTGCATATGTGATTTTCTAGTTACATTCTGTTTGTTCTTTAATATCATGTCAGTTTTCATCAAAATGGCACCTTGCAGATGAAGGGCATTTGCTTCTGCAGCCTTCATAATTTGCTGAAACCATCTGTGCTTCTCACTACTGACTACCACCAGATTAAAACATGCTGTGCCTTTAAAACAAGCAGTTCTCAATGAATATGATAGCTGCTGATATGGGTGGGGGTGTGATATTGTTTACCTTAAAATGTGCTTATTATTAGCAGTCTAGCAGCTATTGTTTTCTGAGCATAAAATAGTATAGCATTGGCCTCAAATATCCTATTACAGGTAAAAAAAAACATTTTAAGTACAAGAGATACTAAACCCTTTATTCAGGATAAGGACTCTTTGTGTAGGTCTATTTGATAGTAACATATTTACCCTTAAAGAGGTCTAGCTTTACTAAGACGAGTAAATCTAGGAAGAGCAAGGCTAAATCTGAGAACAATAATCATAGCAGTATGCCTGAATCGTTGCTATTAGAAGGTGTGACGACAACTGTGCTGAAGCTGCAGAATACACACAAAAGCCGATTTTTTTTTCAATGGGGTGCTACTCTCCTCATTTTTTTATAATATGACCGTCACAAGATTAGTGCGAGTTGTCACAAAACTATCCAAGCTATTATGAGACAGGCGCCTTTGTGTTGTGATGTGTTCTATTTCCAAGTCTTTTTTACTCTAAATAGGAGGAGTAAACAAAAGCAACCCAAGCTTATCATTAGCCCTATATGGTATGTAAAGAACCACTGTAGTTACACATTTGGATTAGCAAAGCTATGATGGAGCACGACAAATAAAAACAGGCATCACTCCTCTCAGCATACCTCTCAGCCTCTTAGTGCAATAAATATGGACAAAGTCTAAAATAATGAAGGGACCCAAAAATAGAGACAACTGTTAAGTATTTCTCTTTTACACTTAGAAAATTGCTAGAATAACAGGATTTTTGTTGACGTGCATATTCTGAAGGATATGAAGTTTGAAACTCAAATGTATATTATGGTTTAATTACTTCAATCCTCAATGATTTGCCAGAAAACCACAAATGTTATTTATGAGAAGCTGGCTTAAAATATGAGGCAAAAATGTGGACATTCTGCGAAAATCTGGACAGTTAAGTGGTGTGCCTCAGCCTCCGATTAAAATCATAGTACAAGCCCTTAAAATCATAGCACAGGTTCAGACGGAGGAGCACTTGCCTATATTTCTTCAATTAACAGACTGCATACAGTATGTGGCATGAAATTTTTGCATGGGCATAATTCAATTAGTTAATCAATCTGATTCCTTTTAAAAAGGCTAAATCTAAATGCACGGAAACAACCCCTAAATCTATGAAGAACAAAGTTAAATTTGGGTGCAAAAATCATAGTGCTATGACTAAATCATAACAGCTGAGGGCAAGGTAGTAAATGTTTTGTCTATACTTTGTTTAGCAATAATATTGTCATATCCCACCGCTTTCCATTCTTTCGTCCAGCATAAACTGTCAGCACTTCTAGGCACCTAAACTGAAAATGATTTGTTCTTAAATGCGGTTTTTATAAGGCAAATACAATGCATCCTATTTTATGTAGCAATCAAACCACTAGACACCCTTACCTAAGACTGTAGAAACTCGTACAGATGGTATAAAGCGGGACTATAAAGCTTACTGAATGAAGCACGCCTATTGACGTTAATGTTCTGATTGCTTCAACGACTGGCACACAGCCTAGGGGGTACAATCGAGTACATATCAGTGGTAGCCAAGTTTGAAATAGTTGTTGTAAGACCCTTAGTAAGCACAGCCTTAAAAAGTCTCCCTCTCTCTAAAGTAATAAATATTGAATATTAATCCTTTGTTTTACAGAATATCTACTGCTCCGGCCTCCTCCTCCTGCTGCACTTACCCACCCCTCCCCTTGCTACTACCCTATTTCTCAGTAAATGACGCATCTCTCAAGTCCCTGCGGTTCCAATTTCCTTCATTATCTTTAGCAATCCCCTTCCACTGAAGAGAAATTGTCTGAGAGTTTAAATGCCCTTAACAGTGATCTCAGCAGCAATTAGACACACGATGCCCTTTAATCAATAGTCGTACTTAATTGACATTATCCGTTCGCCAGCTTAAAACTTATTTTAAATCAGTCCGATCTGTAACTAATTAAAGCTGTGCCCAAACAAATAAAACATGTGGGAAAAGTAAATGCCCTCTGTGTTGATGCAAGTGAAGAATTACAATTTATTTCGTTGAGATACCCATTTTCCCTACACCTTCTAATCCAGTTTCAGTAGTATATATCTATATCTATTGCTATAATCTAACTAACCACACACAGACACACAGCACACTTGCTCTCTCCAAGAAACACGTAAACACGCCTTTTTAAGAACCAAAAGAGAGCACCGTTATACCCCCGAGTAAGGTGAGTGCCCTTAAAATCATTGCATCTTTTCTATTTTATTTTCCCTAAGCATAATACAGAACCTTAGCTGAACAATTTTCTCTTGATTAACATCTTGTCATATTGTTGATATGCTGCTGCAGTTTAAGGTGCTTTATTCAAGCAGCAGTCGTTCCTACATGGAGAACTGGCACTGTACTATCCATTGCATACTCTTGTGTTACGGTCCATCAAAAATGTGCATTTGGTCTTTCTAGGGCTAGCAGCAACATAATCAGTTAATGCTTGCATACCTTTGGTTTCTGTATTCGTTCTTAAATTAGTCCCAATAAACCTGTTAACTTCAAGACTGGATGAAGGAAGCCATGCTAATACAACATGCCATCTTAAAGATAAACAACATGCACCGAATAGGGTAATTGGAAGCCTTAAATGAAATGTAACATATAATCAAGAAAAAAAGTTGCCTACCTAAGGACAGAGTACTTGAGACCAGCAGGTGAGCAGGAGACGCTACAGTGCATTATTATTCCATAGACCAGTAATGCTACGGTCGATTTGCTGGGCATAGCTTTTCTATTGAAAAACAATCATCAAAATATGCATCAATTAAAAAGCTGAACGTTTAGTTTGCTGGTTTGTCTTGTGTGTGCGTGCGTGTGTTTAGAAATTGTCAAAAAAACTTCATACACATGATTGCAAAGACATAATATTGAAACTGTCAGCTGCACTTGTTAAACTTGAAAAGATTACGAACTAAGTTCTTAACAACAAGCAATGCAGTTGATTATTTTGCAGACGTGAGACTCAGATTCGCATTCTTACCACAATACTCTTACCCCCTGGATATACCACCATCTATTTTAAATAAAAATGAAGAAAGCACGCTTCTTCTCGTCCGCTGAGTCCCACTTCTTGGGTACCATGGTAAACCTGAGCTCCTATTTTTTTCTGGTACAAAACAGTGGCGTACTAGTAGCTGTGTCTTCCCAAGTTGCAGGATTGTCACATACCTATGAAAGTCCGGGCAGGGAGTTGAGCAGAATGTGATCCGACTTGGGCTGAGATGCAGAGAATGAGAGCGGATCTTTCACACTGCACTGCTTCTCTGAGGCGACCCTGCTACTGCCTTCTTCTGTGCTTGGAACTTGACCAAACCTCCAGCACCACACTACTATATATATGCAATTAGCAGAAATCTTCGCAAACACTGCTTTATCAGTAAACATTTGTCTACATATTATCTTTAAATACTAGCTATTGTTCCCGATAGCGTTGCGCCCGGACTTTTATTCATGAATCAACCAGCTTGCCTTTTACAGAATAAGTCACGTATCAGAAAGACGTCACCAAATAAATTCCTCCCGGACTATAACTCTTCCTTTCTCGTATATGATCTAGCACAAGTCATAAACTTACAAGCAACCCATGCCAAATTACACTTTGGGATTTTTCTAATTATCACATTTCCTGTCACTTCACCTGTATAGCAGCCCTCGCTGTCAATTATGTAGCTTATACTGGAATGTTAGGGATTCCCATTAGTAAGCCATCCATGAAAAGCTGTGCTGACAAACACAGGAAGGATGCTGTTCACCCCCTCCCAAAAAAAGTAAAAACAAGAGATATGAGGAATTCTTTCGGGGTATGTGGTTTTGTTCTTTTCCCCGGGAAGGTTCACAAAATACTTCAATTAAGCAGATAAAAAAGATTACAACCAGCGGGGAGGATTGCTGGAAGAACTGTCTACAGAAGGTGGAGCTCAAAAAGTCTTGTCTTATAGATAGAGGAGCACATTAACTGTGCATCTCAAAACTAAAACTTTCTTACTTTAAGAGGTGATATGCGTAGATACATGCTTTACAATTACAAAAATAAATGTGGACTAACTATAGCAATGCTTAATGCATTTTATGCGACATTGCTTAGCCGCAGCAGCATAAAAAAATGTCCAAATGGTTATTGACTGTCATGGCTTGCAGACTACTGAGGGCTCCATGCATGTACAAATAATGTTGTCACCTCGACCACTACCCCTACACACACACACACACACACACACACACACACACACACAATAATAACTGTAATTTAACTTTACTAAAAAATGTCAAATTGTGTTTTCTCGCGCATTATGATCTATGCCGCCTGTAGTTTGGGGACTGGATTTGTTACACTAGATCGCACACAATCACTGCAGATGCAAAAGTGAGACAATCATTTAAAAGGGGTATATGTCGAAGGGTTTTGGAAACCGACTTAGAAACAATTGGATATTTCGGGAATAGAAACAGTAATAGATACTTTTTACTCTCTCCTTTTCTGGATGCTGGAGTCATATCTCCTAGCTGTCCACGACTTTAATGTCTTCCCTGATTTAGGCTCAGGTTTTAGCTTCATCTTTCCCAAATGCTCTGATCCTGTTGCAGAAACGTGTTGACTGTAGTAAATCAATATTATCGGTCGTTACAGTCGAATACTACTTTAAAAATAAACGTGAATGCAAAAAAAATGTTACCCTTTCATCATTCCAACTGATAAGTACCTTTCCATACTTAGAAAGTGCCCCAGAAAAGTGTCCCAGATTTATATTGTTTACCACATACTTAGAAAGTGCCCCAGTTGCCTCTGATTATTTTTGGCGTTGTCCCTCACGCTTGAGGTAACAGGTTGAATGCTATGTACAGTCTTATGCGTCTTATGATAAGACTGTTGCGCTTTGCCTGTTACATTTCTTAATGCGTAAACTTCCCCGTCAGGAGCTCCAAAAAGGTTTTAATTTGTCATCTTCACAAATACATACATCCTCAGTGGTTGCAATCAATTGTGGCCTGGTTTCAAACCAGCAGAGCAAAGGCAGTCATGTTTAATTACAAGAACAATCTTGTGCAGTATACTATTAGACTTATAGTCAGTAGACATTAAAGTTTTAGAGGGTAAGCCCCAAGGACAGAAGTGGTAACATGTAAGGAGCAGTATCTGGCTGTGACTTGCTGACAGCCACACAGTAAGTAAATGGATGCTGAGAGAGTCAAACCGCAGACTACATGTCTTAAATGCAATGGGAATAAAACGGGTAACCCCTCACCACTTTCTCATACAGTTATAAAACAAACAAACAAACTCTAACTTATCATTATCACCTGCCACCCAAACAAAAAAGGATGACTAATGAATAATATAAAGGTTCAGGTATGCTCGCATGTTATAGAAGCTGGAGCTGGTATGGTCATATGAGTACAGCCGGTACTTTTTTCACGAATTCCCCACCACTAACACGGATCATATTTAAAATACTTTTCGACTACATTAAAAAAAATAAAATAACTCCGGAGTCCAAACAGTCTACTCAAAAACTGTTCAAACTACTTTCTACAAAACCTGTCTTGCATACATACATACACACACATACAAATATTCATAATTGTATGTGGGGGAATGGATAAATAGGTAGATAGATGGACAGAGAGAAAGAGGAGAGAGACCGAAAACATCCTTAAAATGGAGGGCCATAGGTAAGATAAAATAGGTGGACATCACCACCATGTGGTAGAGTTTCATATCGCATGTTATCTCTGTTTTGTTCTATCACCTCTGACTTTTAATGACTCTAGTTTTAACTTTCTTCCTCTTATTTTACCAACAAAATGTCAGTTCACTCACATACATTTGTATAATCATCAAAAATAAATCCCAGAATAAATGCCAGTCATTTATACTTCATTTTGTGTAAGGAGTTATTCTACAACACTCCTAACTTTGTGTACCTCTTAGTAAAATACTTGTACAATCTGTGAAAAATTGTGTACTTTTCTGTGTGTGTTTTGTGCATTATAGTTTCTACTTTAATAGCCCCTCTTTCACAGCTGTTTATGTGTACTTTGTTCCTCTTTTAGTGATGTCTTGCCTTTACTACTTCTGTAGCTGGGAAGGATGAAGCATGAACATGTAATTTACAGGAGCATAGTTAATAAAAATACATTATTGAGTGCTTGTTCTGTCTGCTATTCTGCTTCCACCTGTTTTATCATAGATAGTCAGGAGAAGTTAGCTTATCCACTGAGGTACACTACAAGTACTTTTTTGTGAGAGAAGTCATAATAACATGATACATGCATACACACACACACACACACACACACACACACACACACACACACATATATATATATATATATATATATATATATATATATATATATATATATATGGGTTCACTTCAGTTCACTGAACTTTCAATTCACTGACTTTCATTTCACTGACACCATTTCACTGAAATTCATTTCACTGAAACTTCATTTCACTGAAAGTTCATTTCACTGACAACTATTATTAGCAATAAAATGGAATATTCCCCTTCCCCACTGTAGTGCAACCCTGGAGTTAGAATATATAGTTGGGAGGGTGTGGGGCAGCCCCACTTCATTTCATATGATATTCTTACGTTTTGATATAATATTGCTTAGTAAAAGAAAAGTAAGTTAGGGGCTGCGCCCCCACACCCCCGATGGGGGGCTCTGCCCCCACACCCCCCTAACTATATATTCTCACTCCAGGGTCGCACTACAGTGGGGAAGGGGGCATATTCCATTTACTTTGTAATAATACTTGTCAGTGAAATGAACTTTCAGTGAAATGAAGTTTCAGTGAAATGAATTTCAGTGAAATGGTGTCAGTGAAATGAAAGTCAGTGAATTGAAAGTTCAGTGAACTGAAGTGAACCTATATATATATATATATATATATATATATATATATATATATATATATAATAGGATAATTGCTGCAAGGTTTCATATATGTATGATGTTTACTGGAGGTGGTGCCTGGCCTTCAGCATGATTTCTCTGCACTTAGATGGCATCTAGCCCTAGTGCATTGAAGTGAATTGTCCAAACATGGCAGTTAGGATGTAGACCAGGTTATAATGCTGTATTCTCACTTTTTTACAAGCAAAACAAGAATACACAAACAATTCTACTGTGGCAGGCTAAAAGCCAAGAAAGACAAGGAAAAGCACAAAGTCTAATGCAAATGTAAACATATGGCAACAATATGGAAAACACAATATTCAAGCACTCTGTATGTATAATCATTAAACTGCAGCTGCAAATGTAAAGCATATTATACCTGAAGTCTAAAATGACTACCAGAAGGTCCCAGTAGACTTGGTGTGTATGGAGTACAAGAAGGCAAGAGGGAAAATAAATGCAACAATGATCCTATTATTTCTAGATCTGCTGTTATGATGAGTTAGTTATAATTTATAGTTTAGAGGGGCCATTGATGTAGGATTTGTTTCATAAATGGAAGGTGAATAAACAGTCAGAGTTTATTCAAAAAACATTATACTCACAAAGGAAAGGTTTGCTCCTGAGGACATGCTTTTCTTTTGGGGAACTGGTAAGGCTCATCACACATTATTGCATACAGCTCAGAAATTCTAGCTGCAATATCAGGCTTTCACTATGATACCTTGACAATAACTCTTAATACAAATGCTTGGTCTTAATTGTAGCAAAAATACTTACTCATGTGCACATATAATCTATTCACTTGGACTCACATGTAAGGATCTCTTTGCAACTAAACAGCTGAAAACTAATGCTTTTCCAACCCCAGATTAGGGCCTTATCTCCATAACCCTTTAATAATTGCACTCTACTTCCATTCCAACTTGGAAAATAGTAATAATTAAGGGAGAAGCATTTTATTGTACCTCTGACATGCCACAGCCTTGGAATCACTAACAATATAGTTGATGCCACACACATTGCTACAACAAAATCAATTAGCTCTAAGAAAACAATATATTATGCTTGACTGGGTGTATTATGATCAGTTTAATACTTGAGCACATGAAGGAGACAGATACTGGCCACTAGAAACTGTCTATCGAGATAAATATTTCAAGTCAACAGATCAGATTGGTTTAAAGGGAGGTAAATTCTGCTACTGGATTTGCTCACTTCACCAGTTTAAAACCAGACAAGATACTTTAGGACAAAATGGAAAATTGGCCATATGTATAGGTCTGCAGCTGTGGAACTGCATTCATATTTGTTAGTCATCTAATCCAAACATAGTAAAAGTCCTAAACCATGATGATTACATCCTTACTCAGGTTAACAAAACATTTGGAAGGGAGTAGATGTGAAAACTGAAGCAAAAGTAGACAAAACATATGGCAATAGAAAGTGTTTCAAATAAGTAATATAAAGGTACTGACTGGAAGACATGAAAAATGAAAAAGCCCAGTTATAGTGGCTAGTATCGAGAACCAGTGGAATAACCACATGTTGATCAAGATTTGACTCATGAATGGCTAAGGAGAAGTGAAATTACACAACAGATGAAATGAAAATAACTGCAGCTCAAGACAGTGGACTACATATGTGTTTGTTCACTAAATCTATAGACATGGTGAAGGATGCATACAAATATAGTTTCTGCAGCATAGATCTAGAAACAGTTGTGTATATTATTGCATGCAGTGGTATATTAATGGCTAAGCATCTGTTATCTGAAAATTCAGTAATGTGATATAGATGTTCCACTGGAGACAGCAAACATTATAGTATAGAAATAACTGAGAGACATTAGAAACATGAGTCACAAACAAAAACTGAAAAAAAGAAGTAATGATCATGTGGGGTTATCCAATAACAGCAGTAAAGAAGGAAGAAGAAAGAATATCATATACTGCTAGTTAAAGAAAAGAAAAACTATCAGGATTAATTATTAAAATAGCTATACCTAGCAATTATGGTGTCCTATGCATTGAAAAACGTAAAAATCATCCCATATAAAGACATGCAAATTGAAAGTAAAACAATGTGGAAAAAGTATACCTATATATTTCCAGTAGTTTGAGGAACAAACTGGGTTAATTAAAAAAAATCAAAGCATATTTAAATATGCTACTAATACATGTAACTTTTTATAAACCACAGAAGGAGGTAATTTTGGGAAGATTATGTGTGCTGAAATGAACAGTCTTGAGAAACATCAAAGACTAAAACAAAATTGATTTCATGATCTTTATGTCCTGATTTTGTAGTGCATTCCTTTCCTGTCATGGTATTAAAAACCCTTAACATTTGGATAATTAAAAAAAGAGCAAAAACATGTATTAGGGATAAAATGAAGAGTTTAAATGCCATTACCAGTCAGAATTCTGAAAAGGATTTTCACTCTTGCTGTAACTAAAGGTTAGTGTTGAGAGGTGACATCAAAGATCCTGCTACTGATATTATAGATTACAGAAAGAGCCATGGTTACCTTGTCCAGGGTAGAGTGGTAAGAATTAGATTTGCTTTATCTTCCTTTTATCTTTGGAAGAATGTTTTGTATAAGAGAAGGTGGCAGCTAAAGACAGTGGACTACATACAAGTTTGTTCACAAAGTCTAAAGAAACAATGGAGAATACAGACAAATGTAGTTTCTGCAGTACAAATCTAAATGGCACATAGAAGAGTCTGATTTTAAGGAAGTGAGAACGTATTCATTGCTACCACTAGATGGTCATGAAATCAAAAGGAAAACATTTGGTTGTTAAAGTTTAAAGCAAACAGATATTTTCCATTCAGCTCCAATTCTTTACTGTGTGTAAGACCACAGCTTTGCTCAGAACCGACTCCTGAAGAACTGATATGTTAATATCTGTGCTGTTTTGCTTTATTGCCTTGGCAAGTAAAGTACGTGGAGAATAATATTTAATTAAAGTGTCTGTCTACAAATTATCAGTGATACCCTGCATAGATATTAAGACAGAGTATCCTCTTGCTTGCTTATTTATTACATCATTACAGTGTCACCTGCTACTATTCGCATGGTACTTAGATGAAGGACCACCTGGAAGGACTTTAGTGCAAGAATAATATCCAATACCTCTTTCATATGTTTTGGGCTTCACTTCCTGGGACAGAGACCAAATTCCCTATACTTGAAGCAGTTCCACAAATCAGTAGTTAACCTTTGATTTAGGAGTGGAGGAGAGAAGGAGAGTTGCAATTCTGTTTGCCACTTCTACAGCTGGGAAGGCTGAAGCATGAACATGCAATTTACAGGAGCATAGTTAATAAAATACATTAATGAGTGCTTGTCTTTTCTGCTATTCTGCCTCCACCAGTTTTATCATAAATAGTCAGGGGAAGTTAGCTTTTCCACTCAGATACACTACAAGTACCGATCTTTGTATGATAAGTCCTAATAACATGATCCTGCACTGATGCTTCCGGGTCCAGGATAGAGGAAAGGAAGGCTGGCATCTAATGACTGGTCCTTTACAAAAATTGGGTGTTTCTCCAAGAATCCTCTTGTATTTCTCATCAGTAATGAGAATGTGACAATTCCTTTTCACTATATCACAGACTATATAGGCATCATTAGAATATGTCATAAAAAATCTAAGGGTATTTATATCAGTGATGGACACAGAGGAAGAACAATTATTGTTGGAAAAAAATATGATCTAGCATAACTTGTTCTTCTGGTTAACACTTACTTCTCTGCCACATCAACCTCTTTTTCAGAATAGCCCATCATAAGAAAATCATTTTTCATTCTTTAAAAGCTGATAGATACAGAACTGTGTTGTGTGTGTGTGTGTGTTGTGTGTGTGTGGATGCGTGTGTGTGTGTGTGTGTGTGTGTGTGTGTGTGTGTGTGTGTGTGTGTGTGTGTGTGTGTGTGTGTGTGTGTGTGTGTGTGTGTGTATGTGTGTGTGTGTGTGTGTGTGTGTGTGTGTGTGTGTGTGTGTGTGTGTGTGCGTGTGTGTGTGTGTGTGTGTGTGTGTGTGTGTGTGTGTGTGTGTGTGTGTGTGTGTGTGTGTGTGTTTTGAGGCTCCCTATTGAAATGTCAGTATTTGAAATGCTAAGTGTCAAACACAGAAAAATGAAGACTGAAACTGCAGTAGAAGAGTGAATCTCAAACATGGCTCTTCTCTTTTGAACTTTTTTTTTGTAGTGGGCAAGCTCTGCTGTACCTCTGATGTAAAGGGAAAAGCCACCACTCCAAGATCGTCGTACCTCGAAGGAAAGGGAATATTCAGCAAAATGGCCATCTCAGATTTAATACATGTAAAATCTGTTTTTTTTTTTTTTTTGGCACTTCAGTCTCCCTTTTTCAGGACTTGCTCTATCAGGTATCAACATTTGAAATGGTTACTACGTTTTGTAGTTTTTACATTTTTTTTTTTTTTTAGATTCTAGCTACTTTTCTATGATAGCTGGCAATGGCCATTGCTAATGATGTAATTTGTGTCTATGTTAGAAAGGTGTTTAACAATTTTATCCTTCTCTCCAATTCAGACTACAATTGCTGTGCTCCGTATGCTACTTATCACTTAGAAAGGAAACTAGGAAATGAGTTATTTAGACTTGAATGTGTTACCATGAATCAGAGAAAGCAACGTCTAAAGCAATGATGACAGCATTTGTTATTAGACAACATGCATGATGATGCCAGAGAACTTTCCAAAGGAAGTGAAACCACACATTTTAGACACTCCTGAAAAAGTAACCTGTTGTTTGGCAATCCAAACTAATGACCTAATTATGACTGTACATGTACAATGTAAAATTTGGAGATCATGTCATGATTCTCATCACCTTGTAGTGTACTCTTTCACTAAAATTATCCAACTTCAAATAAATATCTTCCCTGAAAACTAGAGCAGCCCATTCGCAAACTCATCTAATCAAACCTCTTAAATTACATTAGCTGCCTCCTTCTAATCACTCTCCAGATAGGAATACTATTTACATGAAAACATGGAGGACACTAATTATGCCCTAGAGCTGGAAAAAAAAAAAACAAGCTGGTTGTGTACCTTTCTGAGGTATGAAAGGTGTATGACAAACTTGTTAACCACATTTTCTTTGGTATGAAAGGTGCACAAACTTAAACATCTTTCACTGCTAAGCTTTAGTTTGTTGTTAAAGCAGGCATGGCTCCTTCAACAAAATAGTACTGGAAGTATGCACTTTACCCTGACACGCAAAGCTTGAAAGTGTAGCAAAAGTGTCTAACAACTAATAAAGCTGTTACAGAGTTAGAGGTACACTTTTCTTTTGACCGCTATTTGAATGGACTGTATGTAAGCTTCTGAGCCCCCCAAGCCTTTCTGTGTTGGAGGGAAGCCTTCTAGCTTATTAGTGGGAGTGGTAAGCACTAGGTAACCTGTCTACCACATAAGGAGTGGTTCTGGCCCAGAAAATGTAGTTATTGGCCGTTTGGGCAATCTCTTCCATCTCTCTCAACTTTCTGATTTGAAAGACTATTTGCACTTGTTTCTGTCCTGTAACTCATCTAGTGCAGATACATATTCTTAGTTTTAGTACTTAAATTTGCTTATTCATGCTCAGCACTTGTTCAGAACTTGCTCACTTGCTTAGAGAAAAACAGCTCTTGTACTCACTTTCCTCACTTATCTAGGGGAAAATGTTTTTTTTATTCAGGCATGTCCAAGGGTCAGCTCCCAGTGCTCTCTCTTGTCTATCTGATGAATCTGGGCATCTTGAGGCAATGTAGAAATTGCCTCATGTACACAGACAACCCTCTCCTCCTACCATACAACACTACAACCTGTGAGAGATGCACTTATCTAGCCAAATGGGAGGTAAAGCTCTCTGCAACCAAGACTGAACTTGACAGTCATGAGGAGAAGGTAAACATTTGCACCACACCACACTCATCACATAGTCTCACTAAATCTACACCACCGAAATCCACACATAATAACACAAAAACATTCGCGGAGGCTCTCAGTAATAATCTGTCTAAACAACAGACACCTCCAAAGCAGAAACGCAAGCAACCTCCATCCCCCAACACAACCCAAATGACACATAGCCCACAGACTTAGTGTGCCACTCAACCACAACCAATAAGGCAAAACAACGTACCCAACGCAGTAGTCATAGGTAACTCTATAGTCAGTCAAACTGATGTCCCACTCACCATGCTAAACAAGGAGAAGGGTACTGTCAGCTGCCTGTCGGGTGCCAGGATCCGCCACATAACCCACTCACTCAGGTCACTCCACAACAAGCACAAATACGACTCTGTCATTGTCCATGTTGGTGTGAATGACCTGAGACATACCTCCCTAGACTACATGAAAAGAGACATGGAAGAGCTCTCCGAACCTGTAGCCCAGGCAGGTATGACCCTAGCCCTGAGTAGCATTCTGCCATCGCCCAGAATGATACCGCAGTACAAGGACAAAATGATTGACTTCAACAATTGGCTAAGCTTCTGGTGTCATTCTAAGGGGATCCAGTATCTGCCTGCTTGGAATGACATGGTCGACAGACCACGATGCTTTGCCACAGATGGCTTGCACCTGTTGCCCCTGGGATTCCAGATACTGGCTAAGGCTGTTGTTGCCCCTATAGTGCCTTTTTTAGGCAAGGTTCAAATAACAAATTCACCACCGTAACAGGAACAGGCAAGCAAAAACTGAGGGTAATGCTACTCAATGCTAGAAGTCTAAATCTCAAAATGCACTCACTCAAGGCACTCCTTAAAATGGAGAACATCGATATCTGTGCAGTGACTGAGACCTGATTCAAGGCTCCAGAGAGCACCCCTGCACTACCAGGCTATAACTCATAATACACTTTTCGGCCATGTAACCTGGACCAAAACACCAAAGGCGGAGGTGTGTCCATATTCATTAAGGATATCCACACCTCCAGGCTAGTTGCTCAGCATAATGCATCTGAGGTTATCCAAGTGCAACTAACTCTGGGCAAAACTGCAATCCAAATTGTAGCTTGCTACAGATTCCCTATCATGCCTCAGGATTCCCACTCCTCTTTTCTTGATGTACTGGAAAATATTAGGGTTCAACCAAACACCCTAATAATGGGCAACTTCAACTACCCCACCATTAACTGGGAAAACTACTCATGTACCAACTCCTTAGCTCAATGCTTTCTGGAATTCATAAACTCCAGTGCCCTGGATCAACTTACCCACACCCCCACCAGGGGCAACAATATCCTAGACCTAGTCATTACCAACATGAGTGACCGGTGTTCCACACCTGAAGTCAACTCCTCGTTGGTCTGATCCGACCATAAGCTAATCACCCTTGATATCCACATCTCGCCCCCACCCCCCATTAAGGAAACCACGGTAAAAAAATTCTCCAAAGCTAACTTCATGCTTCTTAAGACAGAAGTGGTGAACTTCATGACACCCATGCAGATGGACAATACAGTTACAACTGCTGAATCCTACACAAATGCACTCTATAAGCACTTACACGAGTACTTGGGTCGTGCTATCCCAAACAGAACCAAGATGCTATCCCCCAAAAAAAGGAAGCCAATCTGGTGGTCCTCTGCCATAAACAAACTGTACAACAGAAGGAAGAAACTGTTGCAAAAGAGAGTAAAATCCCATGAGTGGAGGAGCTCCCTGGTCAGGCTCAGTAAGAAGCTGAGATCCCTTATAAGATCCTCCAAAGCTAGTTACGAAAACAAAATTGTCACTAATTCTAAGGACAACTAGAAAGCATTCTATAGCTATGTCAAGAATCTCGATAGCGACACCCAGATCTGCTCTGAGTTGCAGCACAAAGGCATGAAAATTACAGAACCAACTGATATTGCCAACATCCTGGCAGATAGGTTCAGTGCTAACTTTACACCCCCTCACCCCCTAAAGGGCCCATATCTATACAGGAAGAATGCAGAGTCCCTGTAATCACAACTATGCAGGTAAAAGCTGTACTCTCTAAAGCAAAAACACAGCATCCATGGGACCGGACAACATCCCAGACTGCGTTTAACACAAACTTCAGAACAAATTGGCTCCCCACTTAAGCACCATGTTCAATAATAGCCTCGCATCAGGCTTTGTGCCCACTGAATGGTGCACAGCAACAGTTATCCCACTCCACAAAGGGGGAGCCACCACTGATCCCAGGAACTATCGCCCTATTAGTCTGATGAGCCTGGTCTCCAAGGCCATGGAATGTATCATCATGGAACTCATAAACAAAGATATTGGTAACCTCCAAACTTTGGATCCCACCCAGTTCGGGTTTGTGAAAGGCAGATCATGCCTCCTGAACCTCATCGACTTCTTTGAGGCAGTCACCAAAGCCGTAGATGAGGGTAAGGTGGTTCACACAGCCTATCTTGACCTCGCTAAGGCTTTCAACACCATCCCCCATTCTGGAATTATAGCTAAACTCACTAAACTAGGTATAAATCCCTGAGTCACAAGATGGGTTGCCAACTGGCTCATTGACAGAACCCACACTGTAAAAGTTGCAGACTCCAAATCTGACCTCAAAGCAGTGACAAGTGGAGTACCTTAGGGTTGCGTCCTGGGACCTCTCCTGTTTGGTATCTACTTCTCTGAAGTACAGGCTAACACAGAAGGCCTCTGGCTAATGAAGTTTGCAGATGACTGCAAACTAGGAACCATAGTCAAGTCCCCAAATGATGTGGACATCCTACAGAAGGGCCTCGCTAAGACAGATGCCTGGTGTCAGAGCCATGGCCTCAAGCTCAATGCCAAAAAGTGCAGTGTCATCCCCTTTGGTAAAAACTCTGTACCCATGAACTACCACATAGGCAGCAATCTACTTAACACCAAATGCGTGATGAGACCTTGGGACCCAGGTGGACAGTAGTCTCTCCTTTGATAGTCACATCGCCACAGTAGTCAGGAAGTCCTTCTATGTGGCACACCTCATCATAAAAGGGTTCTCATCCAGAAAAAAAGAGGTCATTGTTCCCCTCTACTTATCACTCATAAGACCCATTATAGAGTACAACACCCCTTTTGAAATGTACCTCACAAGACATCTGCAGCAGCTGGAAAGGCCACAGAAGTACCTCACAAAGAGGATTACTGGCCTCAAACAAATGCCCTACACTGACCACCTCAAAAAACTCCAGCTTTACGCCATAGCATATCGCCTACTCTGAGGTGATCTCTGCCTAACATATAAAGCTATGTCAAACCCAGAGCTGTTGGACCTGCTACACCTAAAGAAATCCCAATCCCTCCAAGCTACATGCTCTAGGGACCTAAACCTTGTCACCACAATAAACAGGACATGCTGGAGGGATAGAGTCCTGTCCCAGAGACTTCTTATACTCTGGAACAAGCTATCCATCTATGTCAAGCAAAGTTCTTCATTAGCACTCTTCAAGAAAAATCTTGATGAGTGGTTGAGAAATAGGAAATACAACCCAGGGATCACTTCTGTGTCTCTGCTGGACAGTAGCACAGGAAAATAACTTTCTTGTGTCAGGTAAGCTATGGAACCTTGCTGGCTAGGCTTGCGTAGGCCCTTGGGCTGATAGCCTAGTACCTACCTATGAACCTATGAACCTATGGATATAATTATTGTGGATATTTTTAAATGTAAGTTAAAAAACAGTACTAGCAAAGTTTGAGGTCACAAAGGTGGGGGAGCCTTAGGAAAAAATAGCTATTTTACATATAAACTAGGATATCTGGTTACTGAAATTAATTACTTGTTTTATTCTGAAGGGGGTTTGAAAATGGAAGAGGAAATTAGAATAGTATTGTTTCCTGATCATATGGGAATCTGGGCTACATTCAAGGAGAAGGGGGATAGAATTAAAAATGTGAAATTCATAAAATACTGATTGCTAGTTGTACTTGAATACCTTTAAAGTATAGTTAACGAATTATGACATAAAAATCATACAAGTATGCAGTGATTTATGACAACTGAGAGGACTGGGTATATTGTGTTTAAGAAAAAACATAGGCAGAATTATTTCAAGTCTGAATAGTTTTATAATACAACAAAAATATATTAAAGATTGCTAGCTAAGACGTTTGAAATGTATTCAAAATGAAATTCATTAAATTCTTCAAAGATGCAAAGGAAATAATGTGAAGAAAATAAATCATAAATGAATGAAAATAAATCATGAATGAAATACTAAGTATGCAGCATAACAGTTTGAATGATAGGAAAAAGGAAGTGTCACAATTTTTGGGTAAAATACTCAAGGATCTATGAAAGGTAATATGAATAAATAAGGTTTATTGTACACCATAATAGATATAATTCTTGACACAGTTAAATAATTTCAGAAAGGAGCATGGAAAAATACTACCAATTTAATTATAAATAAATGGCATGTGAAATAGTTAAATCAGGATTACCAAACATAGATTAATACACCTACCACTATACCGGAAATTGATGAGGAATTAGGTCCTACTAAAACTGGCAGTACACTAGGGTATATGGGATGCAGTAGCCAGTTTTAAAACTATGTCAGATAAAAAAAAAACACATTTTTGGAAGTAGTGCAATATTAGTTTGTAATGATATACAAAGGGAAGATATCCATGAAGAGCTTTTCAAATTTATATGGAGAAGGATGAGAAAGTATATCCAAAAAACTGGAGACCTACACAATCTGTATCTGTGATTACAGAGTAATAATGAAAATATTACTGAAAAGAATAAGAAAAGTACTGACACACATTACAGACAATGCAGTTTTCCATATTAGAGGAAGTAAAGTGTAGGATATGATATTTTAATTAAGAAAGTAGTGGATAGCATTTGTGGGAAGGAAGGTGGGCAAAATAGGGGTGTCTGATGTTGGAAATACATATAATAATATCCATTTGAAACAAGCATGGAATATAATAGTGGGGTAGTTTGTTATATTTATTCCAAATATTGTATAAAAACACTACAATTGGATTTAATGGATGGACAGGAAATCTGACAGCTGTCAAGAGAGGTGTCAAGCTAGTATGTCTCTTTACTGGAATTATTGTTGTATTATATGTGAATGTTATTGCAACACACTATACTATGTCAATGGGTGTTGCAGAATGGGAATTACACCAGGGTGTGTGTATCCCTTATGCTGTCTTATGTAGATGATATTGTTTTAGTGGTAGAAAATGGGGACTACATGAGATAAGTAATTTTGGAAGTAAATATTTGTGGATTATGGGTCTAAGACTAAATAAAAACAAATGTAAAGGACTGGGGGTATTTACTTTTTCACCATAGATGTCCAAATATTAGAGATTACATTTGCAACAAAAGCAGGTGTTATGAAACAGTGAAAGAAGGTAAACTGAGATATTGAGGACATGAGTATAGTGTAGAAAATATTTAGGGAAAGTTTTAAGAAAAAAAAACATATGTTATTAATTCAGTTGTATCATGGAAGTTGACATATGCAGGCAATGTACATTTCCAAAAGAAAGAGAGAGATTACGCTTTTATCTGAAATTTTCATAATAATAAGATCACATTTATATCCTATAACACTGTGAATTCTTTATAATTCTAAAGACAGAGGGGAGTTAGGTTTGATTAACCCTGTACTTTGCTTGTGTTCCTTCCACACAGTCTGGGTTATTACAAAAAAGATAATATAATTCAGAAGTCTTAAGTATGTTTTTGAGAAAAAAAAAGAATAACAACATTCGGACCTGCTGTCAATCTCCAGAAAAAAATGAGAAAGTTATATATATACTGATACTGTAGAATATTATAAGAACATTAAGTTATATAAGGTAGGTGTAATAAAGATGGGAGATATGAGAAAAAAGTGTTATGATGAATCATGGATTCATGGATAAATATTATTGGATATGTCTTTATTAAGACTAAAAGGATAGTGAAAGATAAGCTGTATTGTAAAGAATTAAAAGATTTACTAGGGTTTGGAAATGAACAGACATTTTGTCACAACTGTTAATAAACAAATTACTAAACAAAGCTGACATGAAATACAAAAGGGTGGAAAATGTTTGTGTAATGTATATGGGGTGAAGAAAGTGGCTCACTGTCTTTTTCTGGATTTTATGCAAATTGCAGAATTTGGAGCCTGGTGGCTAAGGAAGTTAAAATGCCTGTGTTATCTTATGTTGCAATGCATATTAAAAGATTAGGTGCATATGATAATGTTAGGTAGCTGGCTGTAGATAAAAAGTAATAAAACATGTCTGACAACTATTTTTTTAGAAGGTAGAATTAATGAAAAGTTACGTAATAAAAATGGGATATAAAAGAAGCTACAAAAAATATGGCTGTGGCAGATAGGCTGAGGCTGGTCATTTTCAGAGACATGGTTTCCTTTATAAGTCTGCAGTTGCGTATATCTCTCTATGTATATAGATATTTTCTTTTAAATATTCTGCATGTTTGCTTGTGTGAATATGATTAGTTGTAATACAGAGCCCAGACTCTTTCACTAAGGAACACCAAATTGCCACTGCTGGTGAGAGATGTACCAAGAAAGATGTTAAAGGTGTGGAGTACAGAGACCAGGAAACTGGTAATTATGGTCAGAAGGCTGCTGTTCAGAATAAGGAGCAGTGACCAGTGACCACTATGGATAGTGAAGGTGGTTTGGATGATACAACTGTTTTAGACCTAACTAAGGAGGACTGGGTAAATGTTGAGGCAAGATGTGTTGAATATGAGGAAGAAACTAAGTAATAGGTAACAGCTGCTTATACAGTGGATTTTATTAAAATGATACTCCAAATAAAGCATTCAGGGGAAATGTACTAGATATCTGTGGACATGTACATATTAACAATATAAGTGTCTGCAACAGAAATGCCAAGGGGAGAGGTTGCTTGCAGAGGTGGCTGTTGAAATGGGGGTAAGAACAGAAATAATATTATTGTAAATTTTATTTATTTATTTATTGACATTTGAATACTGGGCAAAGTCTGACTGGGCAGGAGACCATTTTCACCGAATGCCCACCGGGAAAGCTTGTAAGTGTTACAAAATATTTTAAAAACACTAGCTTTACTGTCTTTAAAAATAATACAAAAACTTCTACAGTTTAAATAATGATATCAAATTAGACATAATATGAAAACATTGGTCAAGAATATATGCAATATATATGACAATGATTTAATAGAAAAACTGCAACCAGTTTATAGAGAATTTAAAGGTAAGTTAGTATAATACCAACAGTAATTGCAATATGAAGTGAGAGAAGATCATAGTTATAGTATATTTAGAGAGAAAGCCAGGAGAAAGAAATTGACAGAGGTAAGGAAGTGAATAAAGAGGGGAGAGTAAGGAAAAATAAGGTCTGAATAGGTATTTGTTCATATTTAGGGATATAATTTACCCTGGTGCTGAGCAAGAATATAGCCAGCTTTTGGCTAGGAAGTCTTTCAGAATAGTTTTGATGGATGGGAGGGAAGGTATTGACCTGATGGATTCAGATAGGGAGTTCTAGGTCTTAGCAACATTGTACATATACTGACAATGCGCAGCAGATTTTATAGGTTTGTGGATAGACAGCAGTTGTCCACAAACAAAGACAACTGGTGAGAACTCATTTCAAGAAGTAGATACTCACAGACAGGTATATGATTTTTTGAGAGGTTAATGGAACTCCCATGATTTAGAGCTTACAACACTCATTCCTTAATCTAGTTAGAGACTGAGGTATTTTGTAACATTGTGGTTGATAGAAAGTTTTTTTTTATTGTACTTCAGAAAAAGAAGGATGTGTATCTCTGGAATAAGTACATTTTTCTAGTATAAACACTCAAAAACTTTTACAGATTTATTCCGAACAGGTAAAGTGTCCAAGACGTAATTAAAAAATATTTTTCGGGGACAAGGGTGTGACTCTTTATATCATAAAAAAGAAAGCATTTAAGAGATATTTATGGACTTGAGTCTGGGAAATGCAGTAGTTTTGCAAGTTGCGGATCATAAACTACTGCATATGAATTTATGGTAAGCAGAAAAAGAGATACAGTTAATATTCAGGTCAGCCAAAAATGTGCAACTTTTATGCCATCAATGTGCATCTTATAAATGACTGTGATAAAAAGAAACATAAGGGATCATACCATAAAAATTGTAAAATAAAATGCAGAAAACTTTTTTAGTAGGGACATTTATAGTTTGGCTGCATGAGTGGTGGTGAAGGGGAAGAAACAACTAAATGTGAAGATGTAAAGAAGCAAGTTGTTACTGCTATTGAAAAGGTGAAATAGAAACTGCATGCATGAAAAAGGTTTCTGATTCCAAATCTGAATAGAGTTATGAAGTTTTACAAGAAAATACACAAGAAGAGCAAATGAAGAAGAATTAGAAAGTAATGAGGTTACAAAAATGTACAGGAGATAAGGCAGACAAAGAAACAAAAGTCAAAAGCAGTAAAAATACAAAGAAAGGAAAGGGATGTTTTTATGCTATCCTTGAATATAAATAAAGATATCTGTATTCTACTGAACTCTCCCCATACCTAATACAACTTTCGTCTTTTTATATATATATATATATATATATATATATATATATGTGTGTGTGTGTGTGTGTGTGTGTGTGTGTGTGTGTGTAACAAATGTAAAACAAGGATGAAATATAACTGTATTGCATACAAATGATTATGTACCACTTTTCATAATTGCATAGTATAGTTTCTCTCCTGAATTTTTGTACTACTGCATTGTAATGTATTTTAGCATTGTATTGAAAAGTTGCATATGGAACTCTTCTCTCCAGGCCTCCACTGAAAATGGGTTACGCACCTAGTCAGGCTTTCCTGGTAACCAAACGACAAATAAAATACATAAAATATTTGCCATTTTTATGTTATAAGTGGCATAGAAATAAAAAAAAGTGTAATATGTCTAATAGATGTGTGGTTCTTGACTCAACATATGGGCGAAGGAAGAAGTAGAGAGTGTTTGGAAAATAAAATGGTTTTATTAGTTAAAAGTGAAAAGTTAAGAATTGTGTTGTATGCATATAAACTGCTGAAATATCTTGTTCTCCCTTACTTCTGTATCAGTGTGATCTGTACCATAGTGTTAAATCTGCTGTAGAAACTCCCCACCTCCACATACAGGCCTTATACTGCTTAATATGAAGCTAAACTGCAAAAAAAAAATTTTTTTTAATTAAAAAAATAAATAAATCCCTTAACAATAAAATTAAATGCTGTGACTCACCACAAGTAGAGTTCTAAACCTTGTCTTTGTATTCAAAAACATTCTACATCATTGATTTGTTTTGGTGGAAAACAATCTGTGGGAGGAGTAGCAGTGTTCCATTGAAGTACCTGACTGAGCCTGGTCTGTTCACCACTGCTACACTCAGGCTCACTCTGTTCCCCTATCCTACCCCCAATTCCCACCCACTCTCACAACCTCTCCACTTATCCTAAGTTTATCTCACCACACTCCCACCAATCACAATCCATACTTTTGTCCCCCTTCACACACCCACTAACCACTTTCTACCATTTTTCTTTCTTTCAGCTTGATTACTTCTACACTGTAACTCAACAACTTCTGCAACTTCACCCGACCCACAACCCATCAAATCCTATCCAGCTTTCTATCAGTATCCTGTTTAAATTTTCACTAACTGAACACTCACATAATAATTAGCATGTTATTCAAAGTACTACAATTCACATCCCCCTTCTTTGTTGCCCACATAACCAAATATCCTACACCTATCAATACCAGTCTTATGCCCAATGCTCAGTCCATTGCTCTCAAAGGCAATTACTCTTATATTTCATTCAGTATAGCACAGAACCTTTATAACCTATCCCGCATACATCTTTTCAAACAGGCATTTATAAAAATATGCAATCCAACTCACAAATCAGTCACAAAGAACAAATTTAAAACAAAGGGGCATTGTATACTCCAGCTATCCCTATCCAGTCTGCAAATATATAGTAACATTCACCCCAACGCACGTCCAACCAGAGCAGTCTCTCCCATAATGACCACACAACCATTAATATTGTAACACCTCATTCCTGCAACTTGGGTAAAACAAGTCTAAAATTTATAAACATCAGTTTTGGATGTATCTGTAACAAAGTAACTGAACGTCTTGCTTTCATACCTCATTACAGTCTTAACATCCTTGGTATCACAGAAATGTGGCCAAAACCTGAAGTCAAAGACATTGAAATCCTTCCTCCAGGATATCCATAAAAGCAGGTGAGGTAACTATTATATATCCAAAACACCCAAACATATCCCTTTATAAGAAAAAACATCCTTCATTCAATAATGCAGAGAGTCTTATTGCCTTACTCATGCTAAACTCTTATAAGACTATATGTGGCATAGCCTTAAATATCCTCTCTGACAATAACATCAGCACAGCAGAGGGCATACTATCCTGGGCATCTACAAATATACCTGAAGAAACCATCATCCTTGGGGACCTTAATATAGACTGGGTACAAACTATATCTGATATGGTTTCTCTCAGCTCATCAATATGCCAACAAGATATAACAAGCCCACATAAAAGGCCTCTACCCTAGACTGGATTCTCTCAACTAAACCCAATAATATATATAACTGTGGCACACTGTCTGGCAAATTGTGACCACCTGCCCAGTTTGAGAACAGGCTTGCATGCAATTCAGTAAAACATCATGCATACAGGAATGTGAGTAATCTATCCAATTTTAATGTAGACAGTTTCATCTCTACTCTCAACCAATACAATTGGAATATGTTAAAAAATCATTCTTTAGGTGAAGGCACCATTTAAATTAATAAAAAAACTTTACCAATATACTAAATAAACATGCTCCTGTCAGGAGAGAAATAGTTAAACTTAATCCAGCAACATGGCTATCTAAAACAGTAGGCAACTAATGGTGCTTTGTTGATATTGCATAACTTAAAATATATTGTTTGTAGTGCATGTACTGGAGCAAAAGGAGCCTTTGTGCCCTGCCAGACTTCCCTGGTTTATCATTATTTCATCACTTCAGTCCTTAATAGTTTGCCTGAAAGCCTCATATTTTATGAGGAAAAGACTAAAAATATGAATAAAAAATTTGGGCATTCTGTGAAAATCTGGACAGTTGCGAGGTATACTGATATCTAAAGTTTATCTTCTTCAGCAAGAATATTATCAAATTTTGTTTATACTTAGTATCAGAAAACAAAATTTGTGTTTACTGTCTTTCCAGGTTTGCATATTACTTTATCAATTTACATAGGTGTCCAGATTTTATTTATAAATCATACCTACATAAGAAATCCTTTAACATACCTCTTACACTGCATGCTCTATTTCAAAAATGTTGTCAAAGCTCAGAGTTGAAATATTAAAATGCAGTAGATGTGCAAGACTTGAGCCTTATGAACAGGCTGTTTGAGCTTTAATTCCTTGTCCAGGAATCTGTCTTTTATGTCTCCTGTTGATTTGTCAAAGTGAGAGATTTAGACATAGTCAGATGGGAAGTCAAATGTAAATTAAAAAGTAGGTGATACAATATCATTCCTCTCAAGCAGAATGAAACAGTTGCATTTAATCTCAGATTGACACTTGTCGACAACAGATGCCTATCCTATATTCTTGGTGTCATCAGTATGGTCATGGTAGTGAAAGTTAAATATTATAACAAACTCGTGAAATAATAAATTGAGGTGACACAATCTGTTATAGTATGACTTTTTTCCTGGTTTAATTTCTCAGTGTCTTTTGGGTTTCTAATCCCATGATGGGAATGGAACCCATTCCTAAGTCAAAGTATGATTAAATTTGTGAAATTAGTATTGCTACATCTATTGATAGCATATCTAAATACGACTGTAAATTATTTTTTATGAGACCCATAACTCCTACTGCTATTGGAACTGTTTGGGTATCCTTCTTCCACATTGCCCCCATTACTGCCTGCATATCCTGGTATTTTATAACTATGTGTCTCTCTGTTCATAAGACGCTATAATTACTGGGTGTGGCAGGTTCAGTGATTAATGCTACTTTTGTCTTCTTTTCATGAACTACTATATCTTTTTTTTATCTATTTTTTGAACTGTTGGTAATGGGTGATCCCATTTGATATAAACTTCATCATTCTCTATAATGCTTTGTGGCTCATATTTCCAGTGCTTCTTAGCTACTTTAGTATTGTAATGTTTCCACAAGCCCAATGCAACAGTCTTACTTTGCATTTCAGTATACAGGTTCTCTGTCATTAGTGTATCACACCCACCAACAAGATGTTTCCAGTTTTGTTTTACAGAACCTGCACTTGTCTCTTTCTCTCACTTGTTCAATGGACTTTGTAAACCAGTGCGTATGTAGTCCATATCCTAGTTTACCAATATTAATCTTTCATCTTTGGGTTTAAATTCACCTCTCCTTGACCATTCTTGTGTCAGATCCTGAACAATATGAAGTTGTTCTAGGAGTTTTCTGTACTCGTAACTATATTTATACCCTTTCCACATTTCTTGCCTTCTCATCTGAGCCTTCTTATTATATTTTTTCTCTTGTTTTTTTGGCATATTCAGTTGCTGCCTGATTTTTTCTACTTCTGGTTTGATTTCCATTCCTACTCGACACCAATATGTCTTTGTTAAATTAACCAGGGAAGTCATCTTAAATTTATTCTTGTCATGTTTTAAAACTTTCACAGCAGATATGTATGCAGTCCTATGACTGCAGATCTATATATGTAATCAGTTTTGAAGAGACCCATAACTTGTTCAAATTAAGGAATACATAATCTTGGTAAACACTGATTTTTATATATCATTTAATAAACATTAAGCATTTTTCTTGTTTTCTTGTGCAACTGCTCCAATACTTTTTGGAGCCAGTCAATTACCCCAAAACTGTAAGTTACAATAGGAATAGCAAATTGGTTTATAGCTTGGAATTTGTTCCTGGACCGCATGACTGTTTTCGGTATTAACTTTAGTCTTCTAAAATGTTCCTTACTGAGCTTTGTTTGTATTTGTTTATGTTTTATTGTTTATCCTTCATCAGTTCTCAAATGTTTGCTCACTTACTCCTGCTCATCTTCCTATATATCACATTCCAGTCCTAGACTAGTATTTTCTTGGAGGTACGGCTTTCTTGCTTTAAATGTTGCTTTTGCACATTTTCCCAAGTCCAAACAGCATTCTCATATCAACTGAGAAAGTTTTGACCACTTCCAGATGTGTTTTCAGCTTTTTATCTGATGAGCTGCACAGTTTTAAGTTATCCGCAAAAAAGAATATAAGAAGTCTTTACACTTCTTTGTATTCTGTGAGCCAAATTGTAACCATCTAATCTTTTAAGTAGACAGCTTAATGGGTTAAGTGCAAGACAAAAGAGTAGCAGTGAAAAAATTCACCCTGAAATATCCCCCTTTGAATTTTTATCCCTGGGATAATACATTGTCCTTTATCATGGCTTAGCTGAAAAGTGGCTTGCTACTGTTTCATGGTTACTGTAATGCAAATGATCAATGTAGGGATGTATCTTATACATCTGTAGCACTCATTTATCCATGAATGTGGGATGCTGTCAAATGCTTTTTTGTAATCTATCCTTGCCATATTTAGATTGTTCCCTTTTTTACAATTCTCCATTATGAATTTGTTTAACAACAAATGAGCCGTTTTTTCCATATGACTTTCTTTTGTTACCCTTTTGTTCTATTGCCATGATTGAGTGTTCTTCTAAATATCTATAAATTCTGTTGTTATCAATTCCAGCATATAGATTATACAGCATTGGAAGACAAGTTATTAGTCCATAGTTTTTAGGATAGCTTACGGGTTCACTCTTAAGAAGGAATATCCATTTTCCTGTTGTTAATCAGGTGTTTGTTTGGGGTGCACATGTAAGTAGTTGTTACTCAGGGCTAAATCTTAGTGTAAAGAGTTAATACTTTTAGCCAGAAGTTAGGTACTGGATCTGGACCTGGGGCTTTCCATTTAGGAGCTTTTCTTAATTTTGTTTAAATTTCTCTCACCATTACTTCATCACATTTCATATCCTGTACATTTGAACTTTTTACACAAACATTGCACAGTGGTGCAGCGGTTAACGTTGTCACCTCACAGCAAGAGATTCTCCAGTTCGATTCTCGGCTGGGGTGCCTTCTGTGTGGAGTTTGCATGTTCTCCCTGTGTTCGCATGGGTTTCCTCCGGGTACTCCGGTTTCCTCCCACATTCCAAAGACATGCATTTGGAGCATTTCTCCCCGGGCCTCCGCTGAAAACAGGATCTGTGGAACCTAGTTGGACATTCCCGGTCAACAAATGTTAAATAAAAATAAATAAATAAAATTTTACTGTTTCTTTTACTTCTTCTGTCCATTCGGCATCTTTATTATGTTCCACAGAGTCTTCTTCTTCTTCTCCAAAAGGTGTCTATTTCTCCTTTTTTTGGTGGTGTTTCTGTTCCTTTTGCTTTGTTTCCCAATTCTCTATAAAACACGTTTGGGTCATCAATGAATTGCTTATTTTGTACTTTTCCTTTATATTGATCTGCATATATTTATCTGCATATCTTCTAAGATTTTTGCCTCTGCTGATATCTTTAGTTTATTATTTGCAATAGTGTATGATAGATCCTAGTCTGTTCTGATTCTGCACATTGCTTTTATCATGTCTGTCTTTCTAAAGATTTTTGTTGATCTGTTCTATAGTCTGTACTCTTCTAACAGTGGCACATCTTGCCTTAATTGTTTTATAGTTTTCTCTATTAGATATTTCCATGTTGGCATTTGATTTCTTTCCTTCCTTTCCCTTATTGCCCTATATTTTTGTGGTAAGACTTTGTTACTAATTTAACTGCACAGTAATACATCCTATTTACTTCTGTTTTATTCTCACGAATTTCTGTTAATATCTTGATTGTTGTGCTCATTTGGTTTATCAGACTTCTAACATGTTGGGTTTTATTGACATTCTGCAATCTGTTTGTTTCATTGATATGTCTATCCATCTCTATTAAACCAAGCAACTCTTCCCTTAGATCATGTTCCTCTAAAGTGAGGGCACATTCTTGGTTCTCCATTTCCTGGGAGCATTCTACAGAAAGTTCCAGAACATCTTCCTATCACATATTCACTTCAACTGCACGGTGCATCATCCATTGCTGTTTCACATGGGAACTCACTGGCCTATCACTCTTCAATATTGACAACATCGGAGATGTAACTGTTTCCTGCTCCTTCCCTTGCTGTGCATTTCTAACTGAACTTTAGTACTGGTTTCCTATTGAAGGGTCCAGAGTATCTTCATGTGGCAAATGAACAGGTGCTTCCAGTTCAACTTACATTTGAGGCCCATATAATGTTTGTTGAAATATCTTTGGATTTTCTGCAGTTTCTTGAAATCAACATCTAATAGAATGAAAAAGGGACATTTTTATATATCTACACCAAGGAACACACACATAGTACTTAAAAATCTTGAACAAAGGTCTTGACATCATGACAAGTAAGTGAAGACTAACTCTGGGAAAGATAATATGACGCATACACATGCTTGTAATAGTTCCAGTTTCCTTAAAGGCATACACACAAAGTTGCATATTTCTAGATGTTACATCTATCTTACTTTAAAAAGAAAGACCTTACACTGTTAGAGTTATGCATACATCAATGCTGATGCTACACTATACTTATTCTCACTAATAATTAAGTGTAAGAGTATGCATATATATAATTATTCAAGCACATGTTGACCCTGCAATAAAAAATAAGGGTGTATGTGAATTAAACAAAATATTTATATATATTTTTTTCCAAATGCAAATATCTTAACCTACATTTTATTACATACAATTGCTATACCAGACAACTTTTTATCAGTATAATAAACATAGAATATTTATACATTTCAGTCATGTTCAAACTGTCATTTCTTTATTTTATTTATTTTTAAAATTTATTTGACTCCCAAGCTTCCCGTCACCTTACTGACCAATTTATTTTCCCAGTAGTGATTAACCACTAGCCTATTCATTTCTCAGAAGGTGAGAGCTGGGTTTACAGAGTAATGTTGCTATAGACTGTAGGATATGGTGATTTTAGAACTGTGTTCCTAATAGCCTCACCTTAGTCTTGTCTCCAACATCTGCATGGTGAATCCTTGGGGATTTCATGCGTTTCCACATATGTTGGCCTCTGCTATGTGGTGACCAGCTAGTACAAATACTGTCATCTATTCCTGCACCAAGAATCAGCACTGGCTCCTCCCTCGAGGCGGACTATCTGACAATTACTGCTCTTCTCCCACTTCCACATGTCAACACCTGTGGTCCTCTAGTGCTGCTAGTCAAACCCAGTCCTCTAGTGCAAAAATCAGGGCTTTATCCATCTTTGCCAACACAGCTGTCCTGAAATTCTACTTTCTTGTTCACAAATAATATTATTACGAGATGGTCAGAACTTGTGCAGGATTAGTTATGTGTAGTTTAGTATCCAACACAACTGCAAGTTGTTGTTGCAACTCTTTGCTGACCAGATGAACATTCTACCTCACAGAAGGCAGTTGAGCCATCTTCTTAAGCTCTGTTTTAGGCAACAGCTCTTTATTATACTGATTCATGTAGCTTTGATCATTAATAGATTGAGTAGTTCATGAATAACCAATCCCAAATCCAGTAGTTTCATCAGATGTTCTTTTAACCTCATGTATTTATTCATAGAAGAACCTGGAATGAGATGTAATAAAAGAAAGAAAAGAAATTCTGTTGACCAGGGAATTGAACCTAGAACGGTACTTATAACTGTTTTGAATAATGAATCTGATTAGCTTTCATAGTGAACATTTTTTTACTAAATAAAAATATTCATTGCAGATCTGCTGAAATTCTACTTATCTTGCATTTCTTGTTGCAGTTCCACAGCTGTTTGCTTACTGTCAAGATCTAGTAGAGTTCATAATGTTAGCTGATTGGTTCCAGTTTATGTCTCTAGCTATTAGTATCTGTGCCCAAGATAAACTGGTAGATTGCTGGGCTGTGTTCCTATTTTCAAGTATAAGCACATAGCAGTCAGATGAGTGAGATCACACTTCCTTGATGAGGTTTTTTCAGTTTTTGGATTACACATTTCATTTGTCCATTACTTTTTTGATACTTTGGACTCGGGATAATGTATTTAAATCTTTATTATACTGATTCCTGTAGCTTTGATTATTAATAGATTGAGTAGTTCATGAATAACCAATAATCAACCATGTATTTGATTCCCATTAATTTATAAACAAGTTACTTTTTTCATGGTTCCCAGATTGCGAACCATTATCAGATACAAACTTCCTCTGAAATTGGATATTTTACAAACGTTGACTTCATCACAGCAATACAGTTTGTTTTTTAGCTTTGAAATTGCATGATTTCTGTAACATTTCAGTAGTAATCTATAAATAGAAGAACATGTGGACATTTATACTGAAGGAAATTGGATTCTACTTGTATCGAACATAAAGGCTGAATGTCACGAGGTATTCTACTTGTATCGAACATAAAGGCTGAATGTCACGAGGTATCAGTTCATCCTCCTAATTGTAATTATTGAACATGTTACAAATGACACCATTTTGAACCATTTGTTCTGTCTGTTCGAACACGAGGTCAGTACAATAAATTTCATGTATTTTTTATAGTTAACACATGCTTAGATGTGATACATGAATTCTAACATGTTTCCATGCAATTGTGTTAGGGATAAGGATTCTGCCTCCTTATCCGCGGTGGTGGTGCTGCGGTAGCGTTGTCGCCTCACAGTAAGACGCTGTCCGGTTCGATTCTCGGCTAGAGTGTCTTCTGCGTGGAGACATGCGTGAATGGGCATGCCTTCGTTGAAGGTTGTGCGTCAGGGCTGGTAACACGGCACATAAAAATTCACTACCAATCATTAGTGGACCGGAGTTCTGCTGTGGTGACCCCTAACTGGGAAAAGCCGAAAGACACAACAACAACATAAGGATTCTGCCTCCTTATCTATGCCTTGACTGCAAGAAAGCTCATCTCTGCATGGAAAACAAACTGAAACAAAAGCATGATAACCCTAACATGTAAACATCTACAAAAGTATCCAGAGGCTCTTTTTAACAGAAGAGTGTATTGTGAAAAGTATTTTTTCTTCTTTAGTGTTATCCCCCATAAAAATAAAGTAGTTAAGATATCCTTTAAAGAATCCCTGAGATTTATGATGATAAATATAAACATCCCTAAGGTGAAGAACTGTGTGATCCCTATCAGCATTCCTTCATCTCACTGCGATTGCTTCATATTAAAATAGGATGCAGGCTAGGAACAGCTTCTGCATTTTTATTCCCAACATGTTTACTGAGTGACTTTGCTGTTTTGTATTCTTTGTGCAAGGCAAATACCACACATTCTACCTTAAAACAATTAATACAACCTTGCTCGGCAAGCCTTGCAGGCTGACAGGAAAGTTACTCTGCTGCCTGTTTATTAAGTCAGTGTGCTGGTGCAAACTCTGCTGCATCATTTACTTTATACTTATCCAAGACTTTTCTACATCTCAGTTTATATCCTATTGGACAATAGTCCACTATACCCCACCCCTACCCCTCTTAAGTCCTTCTTCTTCCTCCTTTTATAGAAAAACTCAGATCAGCAAGCAAGCCATTTTAATTATCTCTTCCTACCTTACAAATCTCCAACTACGTATTAAACCAATCAGTCCCAGTTTGAAGACAGCCACACTCTTAAATACTCTTCTTGACCTATCAGTGGCTAATATTCCCAATTCCCTTATCTCTTTAATTGTCGGCCCACATCTCAGTGACTATTTACCTATCTTGTCTTCATTTTTCAGTCTTTAACCATAAACAATTATTAGAACATTTCCTTTAGAAATAAAACAGCTAATAATGTCACAAATCTAAAACCCCATTTAGACACACTTAATGGTAATCTTTTCTTCAGTACCCATACCCTGAATCAGCAATGAAGATTTTCATAGATTTCACTCTTCTTTTACTAAATACCTACATTTCCATCATCACCAGATTAATAAACCCAAGACCAACAACTGACTCACTACTGAAGTTAAGTTACTACTTAAACTCTGGGGATCTAATAAACCATTAATTCATTTTAATGCCCTGTTTAATGATGATGCTTCTCTTTGGTTGAAGAAATTAATTTCCATATTCTTTCTAGTAAAAATATGCTCCCCAGTATCAAAGAAGTCCCCTTTAAGCAAGGTATCACTCAAGGCCCCATTAGATTTCCCTCTTTTTTATTGTTTGCTAACTGCATACTTGTAGATCTTTATAAACTTAAAAATAATCCTCTGTGCAGATAATGTAGCTCTATATAGGTCCTACCCACCCACTTCCTCCAGCATAAAAAAAAAAAAAAAAAACAGTCTTGTTCTCCCCAGCTAGAAAACCACAACACATTTCTAACTCTAATAAAAGTGAAACAATGACATCCTTAACTCTAACAAAACTAAAACAATGATATTTGGGATACAACTCAAACTGAGCGCTGTACTAAACAAGTTGCAAATTTTAGACAAAAATCTGCATCTGCTAGAAATAAGCACCATTATTGGCCCTAGGTGTGAGTGTGTGCATGTGTGAGTGTGTGTGCCTTCTGTGGAAGATTGGGCGCCGGGCTGGAAACTCGACACCATAAAACTCCACTGCCAATCATGAGCAGACAGATGATCCACTGTGGCGACCCCTAACCAGGAAAAAGCCGAAAGAAGAAGAAGGTACCTTGGACTTTTACAAAATCAGAAACTTGACCTCTACTGACACATAAGACAGACACAAAAATCATCAAATCTCACTTTTGGGCTAGGAAATATCCCATTTCATACGGCCTCCCCACTAGCAGCTGCTTCCAAGAATAACTATCCATTCCTGTACATTACATCCAACAGAACATGTCATTTGACAACATGATCCCCTCATTGAATACCACTGTGTTCTTCTTTCAAATAATATGACTTATCACATGGCTAAAGTCTGAACTGTTCTTTAACTCTTTATTCTGTAAACTGCACTAATTAGAATCCTTTCCATTTTTGTCTGGTACACTTTCCACTTGATATACTAACTGCAATCTGAAATCCATTCCAGAAATGCTCTAACCTTAAAGTAAACCCAACAACACATTACACTGTGGTGATTACAGCTTTTCATTTCTTGCCCCATATTTGGGAAATCACTACCCTGTACGATCAGGAACACTAAGTAATATTTCAGATTGAGGATGAGGTTATCACTAAAATTCCATCTATACAAGTTCTTTAAACAAAGCCAACTCACATAACCAACTTGTATTTCCTTATTACAAGACTTCTATTTGCTTATCCTTTATTACACTGAAGGCAATTATATCACCCTCACAATCCCTCACACTCTACTCCCTACCCTTACTAAACCTGTTTATTCTCTTAATCACCATTTTCTCCCTTGCATTTATCTCTTGCTATTATTTTTCTACTGGTCTTTAATATGCACTGTTTCACAGCAAGTGCTGGAACTCCCTTTCTTAATATCATCTTAGCAGTATTGTAAATATATTATTTTGTGATTGTAAATATATTTTTTAAACTGCTTTACTGGACAAATCCACACATAACATTAATAATGTGAAAATTAGCACAGCAAACCAGAACATCTGTAGTAATTAATTCACAATAATATATTTACAATTAACTGTTCCAAACAGTTAGAAAAAAATGACCAGTACTCATCAATTATGATGTAATAGTGTGAAGTAACCCCTTTAAAGCTGTCATCATAACAGTGCAGTTCATTTGATATGTTATCAGAAATCCACCTTTAATATTGAAAGATGAAGGATGTCATCATTTGACAATGTCTAGGGTAAAACAACAGGAGGCATAACATTATCTAAATCGTACAGGCCCAAAAGCCAAACCTTTTGGTTCACAATGAGAGGAATATAAGTTCTGCAAGACATTGCAACAGCTGAATGCATCATTGCTCAGACAATTTGACTGCTCTTACAGTTCCAGATGATATGCAAGTAATCCACTGATTTTTGAAACATCTCCAGCAATGATCAATCCTTGGAGCCTCCTCTTGGCACATATCTTAAGAGACGGATGTCAGTAATGCAATTTTTTGGGGTGAGAATTACACAGGGGAGGGAGATTTTAGAATTCATCATTTCATACTACATTGCTGCCAATCAGAAATATTTTCAATGACTGTTCATTTGCGGTTGTCCTCTAATATGGCACTCCTTCCCTGTTTGCTTAAAGCTCAATAAAGCATTGCCAATAAACCTTTGAATAGATGCACAAATTAGGACATACTGCTCAATGAGTTGAAAAGAGGATCCTTGGGTTTCTGGAAAGGTTGACAAATGCAGTGGAGCTATAAATACTACCACTACTTGATATTGGGTAAACAGTATTTCTTACAATTGTTGAAGAAAAAGAAACCAGAGTCTCTGAAATAGCATAAATTGGACCAATAATGCAATTGCACAAGATCCATTTATACCATAAAATGGGATTCAGATTAATTATGTAAGATATAGAAAACCAAACTATATCCCATCTTGAAAATGATGAGCGATAAAATCAATTAAGGTAATCCACCTGGAAATGTGCAGCTCATGATCAGGCTCCTTATTTTACATTTGTCTGGGAAACTACTAGTAAATCCTGAATTTGGACTGCATATTGAGAAAACATGGGATTTTGATAGTCTTTAGCATTTTGGGTCAGAACACTCATTTATTGCTTATAATACTGTGAGATTACTTTATAGAGTATTCAGTATACTGCATCAACTTAAGTTCTGATTTTCTGTGTGTGTGTGTGTGTGTGTGTGTGTGTGTGTGTGTGTGTGTGTGTGTGTGTGTGTGTGTGTGTGTGTGTGCATCTATGTGTGCTTATGTATGTGTATATATAGAACACACACACACACACACACACACACACATATATATATATATATATATATATATGCATATATATATAATACATATATATATATATATATATATATATATATATATTATTATTATTTATTTATTTATTTATATGTATATAAAGAGAGAGCGAAAGAGTGCATGAGAGGGAGAGGGAGAGAGGGATCCTAATATTCCATTTTGAAGGGAAAAAAAGTCCCACATTTGGACTGAGTTTGGGAAAACATGGGATTTTTATGAAATTTAGCAGTTTAAGCTAGATTACTCATTCTCCATGACCTGTATTCCTTGTCATGCTTACTACTTATAATACTGTCACTTTATTGAATTTTCTGTACACTGTATATGCTTTACTTTTGTGTGTGTATATATATATATATATATACACACACACACACACACACACACACACACACACACACACACACACACACACACACACACACACACACATGCAGAAGAAAATGATAATGAATTCATGGTAAAAACTAGGAATTAGACTTAAAAAGTCATTGATATAATTCACAGAATTCATCTCACGAAAATAAAACATTGATATAATTCTCTTCATCTCAAATGGAATTTTTTTTTTTTTGGAGAACTGTAAATCAATTCAGTGGTATAATTCCCAGATTTCATCTGATAAAAATGAAATTTTAGTTTTGAGAACTATAAATAATTGTCCCAGCTCATGGTCACCTGGGTCTCAGATTTTCATACATTCTAACCAAGATCTACCATCAAGATGGCTTTGTATCATAATTAATTCAAGAATATCCATAACGTTTTCATCATCAACCCCCCTTCTCTCATTATTACATGGGGTGAGGGTATCACACCAACATTAGTAGAACCAATGTTTACTGTGTCTAGTGATAAATACAGCTTTTTCAGAGCAGGAACTTATCAGCTGTGACTATTTCATCCAAATCAGATAATCTGAGTATGAGCATTCCCTAATTTTCTTTTGACTTGGTCAAGCAGAGGGAGATTTTCATATAACAATGTAGTGATAGACATTTACAATCTCCTTATATTTGTCAGGAGCCAGAGCATATCCCTAAATTTTTAACCAGTGGTAAAAGGTCTCACATAGGATTGAAGGGAATATAAATGCCTTATCCCAATTAACTGAAAATGATGATACCTCTGAAAATGTATTCAGTATATTTAATACATCTTTGATATTGTGACTTGAACTGGACAACAATAAAACAAAATCATCAACAAACAAAGAATAAATAAAACAATCCCATCAGGAAATTGTACCCCCAGTAGTCGCAATACTGCTTGATATACAAACTGAAGGCTTCCACCAAAAGAATAAAAATTAAGAGGAAAAGTGGGCATCCTTGCCTGGTCCCTCCAAGGAAGGGAAATAGGTCTGTGTATTGGCCATAGTTCACTACCTGAGGAAGAGGAAATAATAGTTTACACCGGATTATAAAATAGCCTACAGCTGCAAAATTACTCAGCACTGGCCAAAGAAAATCCCACATGAGCAAGTCAAATGCTTTATTGAAGTTAACAAGAAAGAGTAGCAAATGGGGTGTCCCTAATGAAACAGAAGTGCTGAATATTGATAAACAGTTGTAAAAAATTAACTGTCCCTTTTTATGCTTCGCAAATCCTGTTGAGAGCTGCTGGTCAGTTTAGAGATATATCTTTCCAACCTTATAAATACCCTAGTTAGAACAGTTTGGTCTATTTAGAAAGGAGAGAAATAGGTCTATAACTTTTGGGAAATAAAAGGCTTTTACTCACTTTAAGGAACATGACAATGGACGTCAACTTAATGGAGTATGATAGTGTACCCAAGACTTTGCAGGTATTAAATAAATTGAAAAAGATCCCTCAAATTCCTTCTTAAACATTTTATACAAATCAAGGGGAATACTATCTGGCCATGAGGCTTAACAATTGACTGTCTGAGCTGATAAGAAAAATGCCTATTATACTAGATACCACAGTAGTAGGGATAAAATGATAAACTGCTTCATATCAGGATACCTTATTCTCTTTGTGTCTTTTAGCATGGACTCTCACTACCAATGGGTTAATCATACTCAATGTCTAGCAAGATAAGTTCCACCTTTAGCAATCTTGTTTAGTACAAGGTGCATAAAGACATTACAACCCTCTCCAGTGATCACAGAAAAACATATGTCACTAGTTTTATCCAGAGCCAACATAAAGGGCAAAATGCATCAACTCTCCAGTATTATAGATGTAAAGATACAGTCCCAAGTAATGTTATCACATTTGGTGTCAATACTTTGACGAATCACTAACAGCCAAACCCACCAGAAAGGGCTTCAACTCGGGTCCAGTTAAGATTAAAGAAAAACAAGACTAAAACATCCTGTTTGTTTATGTTTGTTAGTGAATAAGTATTCCATCCAATTTCTTACAGCAAACACTGTAGTACAGCATTAGGTTTTAACTGTTTGAAATGATGCAATATGAACCAGCATATGTTTGTTAAACATATTAAATTGCTTTGCTGTTATTCTGACACTTCTAACATTCCAAGAAGATCCTAAATTATCAGCATACAAATAAGAATTAATAGTGGAAGACACAGACATAGCTTGCAAGCAGCAAATATCTGGCCAAAAGAAATCAGATCACACAAACAATGTAATATGGAGCTTCAAAATGCAAAAAATGTTAGATAAAAATCCAAATGAATTTACATTTACCTCTCAATCGTCCCTGATTTTCAGGGACGTCCCTTATTGTGACTCAAATTTTAGCTCTGTCCCTCTTAATCCTTCCTAAAAATTGGTGACCTTTGGAGAAAACAGTCAATTATACTTAATAAATAATCACAATAATTAGAGTTGTAGCTTTCTTTTACTTCAAAAAATGAATATTAATTCACATTTTCTTGTTCCGTCATTGTCTGAAGTTAATAATTTGAATATTTTAAAAGTGTCCCTGATTGTCCCTGATTATTTCTGGATTTGTCCCTGATTCTTTTGAGATCTGTCCCTGAGAGCTTCAGAGCTATCAACTTCAAAATGACAACATGCTAAATCAATATAATCAAATGGAGTAAGTAACACAACAAAATGAAGATATCTTAAAATCCTCTAGAAACCCTAAGGAAAGGTACCTCCAGAGATCAGAGATGAGACGTAAAGCAGACTGCCAAGCCAGACCATCAGTAAATCAACAGAGAGAAATAGCACCAGGGAATCGAGACAGCTTATAAGCACAAAAACTGAGGGACAGCAGACCCAACCTGCATTTGATACAATGAACTTAAAAAGCCACATTAAGCATGTATAGGAAAATAAATGATCGTGATAATGCAGGTCTATTATGTAATAAAAAAAAGCTAATGCAGTTAACTACAATAAATAGAGAGAGAGTGTGTGTGTGTGTGTGTGTGTGTGTGTGTGTGTGTGTGTGTCTATATATTAGAGAGAGTGTGTGTGTGTGTGTGTGTGTGTGTGTGTGTGTGTGTGCACGTGTCTATATATTAGAGAGAGAGTGTGTGTGTGTGTGTGTGTGTGTGTGTGTGTGTGTGTGTGTGTGTGTGTGTGTGTGTGTGCACGTGTCTATATATTAGAGAGAGAGAGAGTGTGAGTGTGTGTGTGTGTGTGTGTGTGTGTGTGTGTGTGTGTGTGTGTGTGTGTGTGTGTGTGTGTGCGTGTGTGTGTGTGTGTGTGTGTGTGTGTGTGTGTGTGTGTGTGTGTGTGTGCGTGTGTTAGAGAGAGAGAGAGAGAGAGTGTGTGTGTGTGTGTGTGTGTGTGTGTGTGTGTGTGTGTGTGTGTGTGTGCGCATGTGTGTGCCTGTGTGTGTCTGTGCGTGTGTACATGTGTCATGTGTGTGTGTGTGTTTGTGTGTGTGTGTGTGTGTGTGTGTGTGTGTGTGTGTGTGTGTGTGTGTGTGTGTGTGTGTGTGCGTGTGCCCATGCTTCATCTTAACTTCAACTTTAATCAAGATGCTCTAGAATTCTGGACAAAGCCAACAATAATGGTATGACGGGGTGACACAACAGACCCATAATTAGGGAATTTAATAGGGCATGAGGTTTTGTATCAGCATGCTTTTTTCTGATCAGTAAAAAGTATTAAACTATAATGGCTGGGTTTATTGACAGTTGAAGTCTACACAGACTAGAAAAATCAAATATTTTTTTCAAGAGTCAGCAAAAATATGAGGCAAATTCAAGGATATTTTACAAAATTAGGGACAACTGACAAGTATATGAGGTAGGAAGACATACATTGCTTTGCACTGCATGCATTTTTCAGTCATTTGCTCAAAACAAGATATCTGACACGCACACAGTCAAGGAACTGGTTGTAATTGCAGAAATAAAAAAAATAAGTGTGGATCTGTATAATATACCTACATGCATATCTTATTAAAGACATATGCACACATTAAGAAAGCCTTTATGAAATTACATTCAGTTTAGATAAGACCATATTTCACCAATCCTTTATATCACCATATTCCTTACTGTCTTGTTCCTTAAGGTGAGTAAAAACCTTGTATTTCCCAACAGTTATAGACCTATTTCTCTTTATAAAATTCAGAAACTAAAACATTATCTTAAATATTGTTTGGCCTAGTTTAATTAATGTATAACAAATGTGACAGGCAGTGCGATGTCGGATCATACATTGTGTGTACATGTGACTGTGTCTATGTGTGTGAGTCTGTCTGTGCCTCTGTGTGTATGTGTTGGTAGATGTGTCTCTGAGGTTCTGCATATGTGTGACAGAGACTGTCTCCCCACCACTGCATCTGTTAGCATGTCTATATGTATAAAACTCAGAGTGTGTGTGTGTGTGTGTGTGTGTGTGTGTGTGTGTGTGTGTGTGTGTGTGTGTGTGTGTGTGTGTGTGTGTGTGTATGTGTGTGTGTGTCTATGTAGACATTAAATAGTTACATATGTATGAAATAGATGATGAATAAATGAATAGTTCCTTCAGCAGCAAATACATAATGCATTATGTAAAATACATCCTTCAGCAGCAAATACACATCCTACAGAAACTATAAAACATTAGGAGAAGGAACTATTTATATTTTAATAATAAAACAAATATAAACCACTTTTTCAGACAGGCCATTTTCTAAGTGCAATAATGTCCTCCAGGGTGGGCATTATAGAAGGAATAATGCATTCTCCAGGGGTGGAAAAGCCCCCCACTTGCAGCATCAAGCCTCATAACACCCCTACATGGTCTGTTATTTCCCTAATAATACCAGTTTTTATTGAATAGTCCAGGGCCTTGTTGATCACGCAGTTCTCCAAACCATTTCATTGAAATAGGCTTTAGTGACTACACACTGCCCTGGTTCAAAAACTACCTCTCTAACTGACACTTCTCAGTGAAATTCAACTCATCTGTCTTTCCATCCATCTATTCATCCATCCATCTGCAGAAGGTATCCCCAAGGAACTGGCACCTCTCCTATTTTTTATCTACTTTAACAAACTTCTGTGTGACTTACTTCATCTTCATCTCCTGCTTTATGCTGATGACACAGTCCTGTTTTGCTGCAGTCATTGTCTCCACTTTCTTAAACTCGAACTTCAGACTGATTTGCATTCCCTTTTTCACTGGATTACTTATGAACAATTATTGCTTAACTCCTCTAAAACAAAAACAACGCTTTTTGGCTATTGGCTCTAGGCAGTACCTCACTTCTGTCTCCAGACCTCTATAAATCATCAGTCATCTAAATAACAGTATTGAAAACATTGCTGCATTCAAATACCAATGGATATGGTTGGATACCTTCTTAAAATTCCATCTCCATCTTGACTACACACACAAAAAGATCAATGCACTCCAGTTCTAGAGAAAATAGAATCTATCCTTTTCTTTTCAGACCCTGTAGGAATGCCATGGGTAAAGGTATTTTACTGGCTCAGCTAGAATATGGTCTCCCTCTGATTGCTGTAATCTCTAAAAGAAATGCATTCACTGTTCAAACCATCTCAAATACTATATTCAGATTCATTGGTCTCCCTCTGATTGCTGCAGTTTTTAAAGGAAATGCATGCAACATTCAGAATTTCTGAAACACCATATTTAGATTTATTACTACCTCCCCAAGAAATGAACACTACTACAAAACCATTAGTAAAGTTGACTTGCTAACTGTGAAACAACATTCTGGCCTTCCCCCTACTATCCTTCAGACTAGTCAGAGATGTACCAACATACAGTCTTAGAAATCTTAACAACTCAGATCCTCTTCTTCAAACCTTCCCACCCCCACCACTCCCCCGACCCCAAAAAAAATGATGTTTCAGTGCATAGACCATGCTTTCTGAATCACTGGTCCCAAACTGTGGGAATCTCTTCTTCCTTTTCTTGAAGATCATTCCTCTTACCCCATTTCCAATCAGAACTAAAAAGCATGTAAATCTAAGGAAATGTAACTGCTGTCTTTCAGGTCATATAACTTAACCTTTTCCTGCCCTACATTCCTCCAAGTAGCTTGCCCTGATTCTGCTTTTCATTGTAATTATTTCAGCATGCCAGCTCTGATATCTACCCTTTATACAATGCATGCATATTTTGTAGGTTGTCAGTCACTTTGCACGTCATATACCTATTGTGTTTACCCCAGGGCTGAGACGGAAATACATCCAGTTGAATCAGTGCTCTACCTCAGTTAACAAATTAAAAATAAAATACATGTGAAAATAAGAAAAAGGAACTTTAATGTGATTATTGCAGTCTATGGGTGTAATAGTACAGAAGTCTCTACGAAGAATACAGGTCAGCAGAATGATGCAAGAAATTTAAAAACAGAGGAGACCAAAAAGTGCAGCCGTTAGTATCAGAAGTCAAACTGTGATAGAAAACTGGTTTATTCTGACATCATGTAGTGCATGTACCTAAGGAATGCCCATAGTCAGGAAATAAAGTAAAACGGCTTAGACACAGGTCTTGACACCAAGGCACTGTAGTGAATAACGACACTGAGGAAATGATCGTGTCACACGCAGTCTCAGTGAGCTCCACCTCCCTTAAAGACACGCACATTAAAACTCACATTTCTCAGTAACAGTATGTCTGACTAAGCATTTATAGAGACATAAAACAAATGTTTTCTTCATGGTGACTGGTGAATGTCTACACATTGAAATACAGCATGTTATGTCTATGTAATATTATTTACATTAAACAACTAATATAATGTCTTGGACACAATGGCACCCACAACTGTTTTTTTTTATTTCAATTTGTTTTAAGGTAAAATTATTACTGTCATAATGACAGACAGTGCTATTATATCAATACTGTACTATAGCATGTGTTGATGTTATACTTGACTGAATTATTTTCTGCCTTATTGCCAAACTGTATTCAAGATACCTTGAAGATCAAATACATTATCTGTCGGTTAAACAACCAATACAATTTTGTAATCACCAGTAAATGTGATTCATCTGACTGATTATTCCTGTTGCAGATGCAAATAAATCAATAAACAGAAAAATGACCCAATACTTGTCCCTGGAGAATACCATATAGAACTTGAAAGGATTTATAAAATTGACTTTTAACGTGCACTGTCATTGACCTCAAAGCTAGTTCAATAGAGCACTCCAGCAGTGCAAGGTTATAATGCCTTGTACACATTTCAGCCAGCTACTGTACAGGGAGGGACAGAATTTGGAGGTGTCTCAATTTATATAAAAAACAAACACACCACAAGGCTGGTCAAACAATATGGCATCCTTGAGCTTCTCAGTGTCCAAATTACCACAGGCAAAGTTCCATACTATGTCCTTCCAAGCTACAGATCCCAGTCTATGACCTGTGAAATCTATAGCACAAACTTTAATGTAGTAGAGACAATCCCCATTCAACCAAACACCGTATTTGTGAGAAACTTTAACTACCCATCTATAAACTGGGAATCATACACAACCCAAACATGCAGGCCCAGAGATTCCTGGATTTCGTAAACACAAACATTCTGAACCAGATAGCACTTATAGTATGTCTATTACATCTTTGACCTCACAAATATGGAAGAATGTTGCATCCCCCCCCCCAGTGTAAAGCATATCTCTCAAGTGTACAGATTTTCATAGAATGTCCAGATATTTGCCTCATATTTTTACTCCATTTTCTATAGATATTGTGTCTTTTGACAAATCACTGGGATAATCTAAGGATTAAAATCACTAAATAATGACATGCATTTGAGTTTCATACTTCATATCCTTCGGAAAATGCATACTAACACAAATCCTGTTATTTTACCAACTTTCAAAGTTCATATAAAAGCAATATTTAAAATCCGTCCCTATTTTTAAGTCTTTGTCCTCCCATTATATCAGTCTTTGTCCAGATTTCTTGAGTTAAAAGGTTGAGAGGTATGGTGCAATGTCCTCAGTGGTCATGTCAAACAATAAAGCTGTCTTCTTTGAAATAAAAATACAACCCAGCACTTCAGCTAACCCTGGAACTTTTAGAAATTATTCTAAGGAAATTTCCTAATATTAAATGAAGCCTTTAAAAGTTTCAAGCCTCCCCAAAACCTAGAAATCACCACTGCCTATGCAAAATTATTCATGAAACCCTTGTCCAATCACATTAATAGCTGCATATAGACAGCTGTACTTTGTGTACTTTGCCAGAATAATCACAAGACAAACTCAGAAAACAAGCCCCCCCCCCCAACCTGGTTGATCCCAACATCAATAGGTTATATAACAAAAGGAAGAAAATCATGTTAAAAATTAGGAAGTTCCTTGCCCTGCAAAGTAAAAACTCCCTCATCAATCTAAATAAGCAACTCATGGGGTTAGTCAAGTCTACCAAAGCCAAATTTGAGGTTAAAATAGCCTCCAAGTTGAAGGGTAATCACAAGGGATTCTTCAGCTATGTCTGCAATATCAAAGGCAATAAACAGTGATGTGCCAAACTACTTGTAAATGGAGCCAACTATACTGAGCCTGAAGATATAGTAAACCTACTGGCCAAGAAATGTAACTCCAATTTTACCTCCTTTCCCTCTCAGACACCCCTCAGGAAATAACCTCAACCATAATTGCCCCAAATTATTCCTTAGGAGCAGGTGTTCAATGTATTCTCAAAGGCTCAAGACACTGTATCAGTGGGCCCCGCTGATATCCAGGATACTGTTTTTAACAGATAGTATGAAACACAACATATCAGAACCAGTCGAATAACTGTTTAACCATAGCCTCTGGACAGGCTTTGTACCAAGTGAATGGAGGACTTCAACTGCCATCCCGCTGCACAAAGATGGGTCATATATGGCCCTGAGTTACTACAGACCCATACGTCTAACCTCATATGCAAGGCCATGAAAAGAATTATCATGGAAATGATAAGCAATGACATAGGAAACCATCAGACACTGGATCCAACCCATTTGGTTTTAGTCAAAGCAGGCTATGCCAACTCATTCTGGTGGACTTCTTCAAGAAGATGATGTGATTATGTGAGGTAGTGCCAGCTATGCCACAGAGTGTAGGGCAGTACATATGTAACATATGCCAGCATAACTAGTTGGAGTTTTCTAAAGAATTTTGTGTCATTTAAATATCAAACTGAATTGTAAAGCTGTTTGTGTTAAAAATGTGTCAACAGTGGGTCCTGCTGCTCAGCTCAGCTTACCTTAAGAAAATAGCCAGAAATTAATTGACTTGGTTTATACCATAAAGATTTTATCTTACAAGCCTGAATGCAGCCAGAGATGCAATATCTGGGAAAAGCCTGGGCTCTTATTGTCATTAGTGGTGAGCTAATTGTGACCCTGGGGTGCCAGAGAAATGATGGTTAGTGTCTCCAGAAAGGATGAAAGTATTGGAGTTGTTTTACAGTCTCCAGATGCCTTTGCAAAGCTCTAGGTATATATTGTGACACATCTGTGTTAGATCCTGGTTCAGATTTTAGTCAGGGGGGTAGTGTGGGAACCACAGAATCAGATGGCCAGATCTGATATCATTCTATAGCCAGCACTGAAATTATTTTAGATTTTGGTGAGAGATGTGATAGTGACACTTTGCACTCTATTTTTGGGAACCTGACAACAATGCCCACTCACCCATTTCATCTTGCTTTGCTTTTGTAAGTAACTTAATTAAGGAACAGTAATTCTTCAGATAGTAAGAAAAATAGTGAGATTACCCAAAAGTATTGTTTTTCAGTATCAGTCTGAGTCTTTCCATCTGTGTTATTTTTTATATTTCCTGTGAGTAAAAACCGGTGTTTATTGTAAATAGATATTCAGTATTTTCATGTTTTCCATTTTATTTATTAATAAATATAGTTAAACTTTTTATTATGGTCTTTTAGAAAATATTTTAACTTTTGAAAGTAATTGCATTTATTTGGGTGACACTGTTGTTTCATGCTCCTGAAGTCTTGCTGTTTGGTTAACTTTACCATTTGTATAAGCATTCATTTTACTAAGATTAATTGGGTACCCTGATAAAAGCTTTAAAGTAGACCTTATAGTCTGGGTAGAGGTGGTATAGTGTCTGTCCTAGCCTTTCCCAGGTGAGTGAGTGTGTGTGTGTGTGTGTGTGTGTGTGTGTGTGTGTGTGTGTGTGTGTGTGTGTGTGTGTGTGTGTGTGTGTAAAAATCAAATCTCAAAGTGTGTGTGTGTCAGCTACTTGGAACAGGTACACAAAGCACTGATTTCTGCAAAGAGAAAGGTGAAGTCTTATTTGGGGGCTGGAGAGGAAAATCTAGCCCCAGGTTTGGAGTGTGCTCCCTGTGCTCTTAAAGGAAATTGTGCTTGATGCAGAGAGCTGCATTTGAAATTACTGTATACTGTATATCTATTTTTATTCTAAGGGAACGTTCCCCAGCCATGTCAGTGGTGAGGACTGAGGCTCCTTGATTACTGGCCCAGAGGAAGGAAGTCATGTATTGATGAGCAGTGGTGTAGATATTAATTGAACTTCTTTAGCCTGTAAGCAGTTGTCACTAAAGGTGTATGTACTGTCAGCAGCTACAAAGTAAACATACAGGGTTTTATTTTTCACAACGGTTTTATTTATTTTTGTTAGTTTAGATAGGGAAATCAGGGGAAATATGTCAGCAGAGGATTATGGCAAGCTGACAGTGAACCAGTTGGCTAAGGTGGGCAAATCCAAAGGACTGGTGCATGCCAACCTGACTAAAGAGGAAATTATTTCAGCTATAATCACAGCTGCAGCACAGACCAGCATCCAGGAAGACAGCCAGTCTGGTGATGGGGATGTGCAGCCCTCAGAAATAGGACAGTTCACCTTTCCCTCAGAGCATTTAAAAACTCAGCTGGAGTTAAAGAGACTTGAATTGGAGGCAAAATACATGACATTAGAATTGGCAGAGACACTGTGGCATTTGGAGATTGAAGAAAATGAGACACTGCAGTGTTTGGAGGCTGAAGAAAATGAGAAGCAGCTTCAACATGAGACGGACATGCTGACTCTTTGACAGGAACATGGAGGTAATGGGGAAGGGAATAACCAAATCCCAGAAGCAACAAAGGTCAGTACATTTCTTCCAGAGTATAAAGGTGATAATTTTGATAACTTTATTCACTAATGATTTGAAAGAGTATGTAGGCAATATAATGCTGACCAAGGGCTCTAAGTATGGTTCCTGACCCCCTTACTCCATGGTAAAGCTTTAATTGCTGTTTCTAAATTGTCTGATACTGATTGTTTAAATTATGACAAGGTTAAACAATGTTTACTGGAATGTTTTAAGTTAATACCTGAAGCTTACAGAAAAAGGTTTAGTGAGCATAGACGTAAGGCAGATGAAAGTGTATGGGATTATACTGCTGAGCTAAGCACTTATTTTCATAGGTTGGTGAATGGGTGCCAGGTCAGCACTTTTGAAAGACTGGCAAACCTTTTGGTGAGGAAACAAGCCCTTAACACTTGCCTGAGAACATGAGAATCTGGCTGGCAGACCATGAGTGTAACTCTGCAGATGAACTGGGGAGAAAAGACAAAACTCTACTTAGCAATCAGGGCACCATTGCACAAGAAGGGGTTACCCTGTGCTGCACATGGATATAAGGGAACCCATGGTAGGCAGCCTAAACCACCCCTATGGAGTCCACCTGTAACAGCAAAAGCCACTAGTTCAGGTCCATGGCAGGATCAAGGTTTAGATGTAAACAGAAGGGTCATATAGCCTACAAATGTCCACTGAAGCAAGGTGGGGGACAAAAGGTGGGGGAGCCAACAAGTGGGAATAACAGTATGCCAGTGCTAAGTTGTCTGGAGACAACAGATGTACCAGACTATCACTGAAGTTTGTATCTTATCTTAGTGAGTGGAAACAGACCACTGCTAAGAGAGACACAGCCTCTGACATAACAATTATGAAGCCTGCAGTGGTTAAAGAGGAGCAGTACTTGCTTGGGCAGTCCACTACGTTCAGAGCTTTGGGGGGACCCCATTCCAAATTACTTTGGCTAGAGTTCATCTTCACTGGGAGGGTGGAAAAGGAAGCAAGCAAGTAGGTGTGCTTGAGGATATCCCTGTAGATCTCTTGATAGGGAATGATTCTGATAATGCATTACCTTGTGTGCATGTAGTTACAGACAGTCAGGCATGGAAACAGGCATGTGGGTCTGGTAGCTTGGAGGTGACCCAGACAGACCCGACACCTGAAGCCGGGACTGGTGATGTGTCTGTTTCAGGGAAGGAGCTACCCTGTAGCAGTGAGCCTATAGGTGAGTCACAACTACTGGTATGTACTGATGTTCCCTTGGACAGAGTGACAACATGGGCAAAGGTGAGTGGTAGCACCCAGGCTGACAGTGAGGTACCACTGTAGAAGATATTAGGCTTCACAGTGGTACCTCACTGTCAGCCTGGGAGTGAGGTACCACTGTAGAAGATATTAGGCTTCTTATGGAAGGGGAGCTGGGAAGAGTCACAAAGGTGCAGTTGAGACAGGCTCAGCTCTCAGACCCTACATTACAAGGCTTAAGGGAGGTAGCTAAGGAAGGTTCATAGGTTCATAGGTTCATAGATTAGTACTAAGCTAACTGCCCTTGCAAGCCATTTTAAGCCTAGCCAATTATCCCTTGTGAGACTCAAACCCTGCACCTTGTGCTTGCAAGGGAAACACCTTAACCATTAGGCCACCTTCCCATCGGATTCTCAAGGAAAAGGGGAGTCTGTATACAGGAACAAAAGAAGATTATAAATGATGTTTCATTCATTTTTGAGGGTTATTTCATATCTAATTACGATTTTTATTCATAATATATTACATTTCCGAACAGTATAATTTGATATTTTTACGAGATATATTTTAAGTTATTTATTGCATTTGGAATTTTATTTACCATTTTATGGAATCACACTAAAGAAAATTCAATTTTTCAGTGTTTTGGATTTTAAATGAGTTTAAGGTGGGATTTGTATTTACCTGATGGACCACTAGAGGGGGTGTTATACCAGTTGTTTGTACTATTAGGTGTATAGTTTTTATGTAGTTACTATTCAGAATTTTTTAACATTTTTCTAACATTTTTAACATCATACAAACTACATATTTAAACATATTTATTAATATATTTATTAACATATTTATTCATTCTCATATTTGGATATCTATTTTCAACGTATTTTAACATAATATGGTTCAATATATATTTATTTTGCTCCATTCACATGATACTGATAAATTATTCATGAATTTGTGCTTTTCATTGGACTATTTGAATGGGTTTGTCTATATATATTATTGTTTAATTGTTTAATTGTTTTAAACTGATGTCTGATGAAGTCTGAGGTTCAGACGAATAACGCTTTGTTTCAGTTGGCGTTTAACGCTTTTTTATTTCACCATTGATTTTTTGCTCAATAAACACTTGTGACAATATCTGGGCTGGCTGGTGTCTTGAACTCCTCAACACAGTGCTTTTGTTGGATACAGGAACAAAAGGTTACTGTATAGAGGGTGGGCCCACAAGGGATGCTAGAGGGTGAGGTAGTACAGGAGTTGCTAGTGCCTAGAGCCTACCATCTGTCACTTCTAGCCATAGCCCATGACATTCCTTTTGCAGGTCATATGAGCATAAAGCATACCAAGAGACATATATGAAGAACTGTTATTGGCTTAAGGTTGGAAGGGATGTAACATGGTACTGCAGGACCTGTGAGCTGTGCCAAAAAGTAGGCAAGGCAGGAAGCAAGCTCAAAGCTCCTTTTATGCCTTTGCCTGTGACTGAGGACCCCATTTCAGAGGGTAGCTATGGATATTGTGGGGCCTCTGAATACCACAAGTTCCACAGGGAAAAAATATATCCTAGTGGTAGTAGATTATACTACTAGATACCCTGAGGCAGTGGCTCTGTCCCCCACAGAGGCGGAGAAGGTGGAAAATGCTTTGTTAGAAATTTTCAGCAGGGTAGGTTTCCTGAGAGAAATACTGACTGACAGATGTGCCAATTTAATGTCAGACCTGCTGGTTTGTCTGTGGGAGCTCTGTGGGTTGAAGCACCTAAAGACCACCCCCTACCACCCCCAGACTACTAGTTTTGTGGAGAGGTTAAACTCTACACTAAAAACCATGCTAAGGGCATTTGTAGACCAGTTTAAGAGAGAGTGGGACAAATATTTGCTCCCATCTGCTGTTTGCATACCAAGAGGTACCCAAGTAATCTACAGGTTTTTCACACTTTGAGTTACTGTATGGGCATAGTGTGAGGGGACCATTGGGATTGATCTGTGATGAATGGAAAGATGAGTGTAAATCCCACAAGGAGTCTGTTGTGGCATATGTCCTAAACCTCAGGACAAGGCTTGGCCCAGGAGAACCTGGCAGGAGCCCAACAGCAGAAAAAGGTCTGGTATGACATGAATGCTCGAGCCCGAGAGTATGTTGTGGTACAACAGGTTATGGTGCTCATTCCTGTGAGACACAATAATCTGCAGGCAGCTGGAGAAGGACCCTTCAAAGTGGTAAGGAAGGTCAGTGATCTTAACTACATGGTAGAACTGCTAGGCAAGAGGCAGAAGCACAAACTGTATAATATTAACATGATGAAGCTTTACCATGATAGGGAGACCCTTGTGCAAATGGTGGCAGGAGGAGTCTGAGGGGGATCTGGTGACTGATCTCCTCTGTAAGGCTCAGACTGACACGTCAGTGGAAGGGGTAGCAAGGTCCCAATGGCTATCCCCTACCTAGGTTCGAGAAATCGAGCAGAGTCTGGAGACATATTCATGGGGAAACCTAGTACTAGGAGTGGGTTCAGCCATGCCAATGCAGATGAGATCTCAAGACAGGGTATGGGTTAATGTATTCTCAGACAGGCTCATTTCTCTCTAGCAACATTTCTCCATGGTCACTTGAGAAACAAGCTTGAGTCTTCAAAGGGGGGAAGATGTGATGATGTGAGGTAATGCCAGCTATGCCAGAGAGAGTAGGGTTTTGCATGTGTAACATATGTCAGCATGGCTAGCTGGAGATTTGTAAAGAATTTTATGTCATTTGTATATTAAACTGATTTGTATAGATGGTTGTGATAAAAATATATTTGTAAAGCAGTGTGTATTAAAAATGTATCAACAGTGGGTCCTGCTGGAAAGAAAATAAATATACATTTACATCAAACTGTACTGCTATAACTGAGGAAATGTATACATGTTAAAAGAGGATCCTGGAAGGGAAGGGGTTAAGCACCCCTCAGCTCACCTTAAGAAAAATAGCCAAAAATTAAATGACTTGGTTTAGGCCATAACTATTTTATCGTACAGGTATGAATCAGCCAGAGACACAATGTCTGGGAAAGGCCTGGGCTCTTATTGTCCTTAGTTGTGAACTAATTGTGAAACTGGAGTGCCAGAGAAATGCTGGTTAGTCTCTTTAGGAAGGATGAAATTACTGGAATTGTTTTAAAGTCTCTAGATGCCTTAGAAAAGCTCTAGGTGTGTATTGTAACACATCTGTGCTAGATCATGGTTCAGCTTTTAGTCATTGTGTATTGTGGGAACCACAGAATCAGGTGATCAGATGTGAAGTAATTCTATAGCCAGCACTGAAAGTATTTTAGATATTACTGAGAGATGTGATAGTGACACTGAGCACTTAGTTTTTGGGAACCTGACAAGAAAGACCACACACCACTTTGTCTTGACTTGCTTTTGTAAGTAACGTAACTAGGGACTGTAATTCTTCAGCCAGTTAGGAAAATAGTGAGACTAGCTAAAGGTATTGTTTTTCTGTATCAGTTTGAGTCTTTTCATCTGTGTTATTTTTTTCTATTTCCTGTGAATAAAACTCTGGTGTTTATTGTAAATAGATGTTCAGTATTTTCAAGTTTTCTATTTATTATTTATTATTAAAAATATATATAAACCTTTCATTATGGCTGGTCTTTTAGAAAATATTTTAACGTTTGAGATTAATTGCATTTATTTGGGTGCACCGTTGCTCCATGCTCCTGAAATTCTTGCCTCTTGGTTAACATTGCCATTTGTATAAGTATTCATTTTCCTAAGAGTAATTGGGTACCCTGGTATGAGCCTTAAAGTAGCTGGCTGGTGACAGTGAATCTACCTTACAGTCTGGGTAGAGGTGGTATAGTGGGTAAATCTGTGATAGCCTTTCACAGGTGTGTATGTGTGTGTGTGTGTGTGTGTGTGTGTGTGTGTGTGTGTGTGTGTGTGTGTGTGTGTGTGTGTGTGTGTGTGTGTGTGTGTGAAAATCAAAAGTGTATGTATCAGCTACTTGAAACAGGGACACAGAGCACTGATTTTTGTAGAGAGAAAGGTGAAGTCTTATTTGGGGCCTGGAGAGGAAAACCCAGTCTGAGGTCTGGAGTGTGCTCCCTGTGTGCTCTTAAAGGAAATTGTGCTTGGTGGAGACAGCTACATCTGAAATTACTGTGTGTAGCTATTTTTGTTCTAAGTGAACATTCCCCACCATTGTCAGTGGTGAGGGTTGATGCTCCTTGATTATTGTCCCAGAGAAAGGACATCACAAAGGTCACCAAAGCAATGATCAAGAGCAAAATAGTGCATTCTGCTTACCTTAACCTGGTCAAATCATTTTACACATTACCTTACTTGGGAATTGTAGACAAATTCACAAAATTAGTTATAAACGTCTCTGTCACCTGCTAAATAGCTAGCTGGATCACTGATAGGAACCATGATGTTTGGCTAGGGGAGTCTGTCTACACAAAGAAACCAGTCACTAGTGGAGTACCTCAGGGGTCAGTGCTGGGGGTGGTCCTTTTTGGCATCTACTTCTTTGAAATCAAGACCAACATGACATGCCTCTGGTTGACCTAGTTTGCAGATGATTGCAGACTAGGTGCATTCTCAGAATCTTAGAAAGAAAACAAATCTCATCCAAGAAGTCCTGACACAGACTAATAAATGGTGCCAGAGCCACAGTCTAAAGCACATTGCCAAGAAATGCATAATAGTATCCTTTGGGAGAATGGTTATCTCTAAAAGCTACCACATTAATAATAATACACCCTTAAGAGTAGACACAATGGCCAGGGGTTTGAAAATGCATGCAGACAGTAACTTGGCCGTTGACCATTAAGTCTCTATGGTAGTAAAAAAATCATTCTATGTTGTGCAAGTTATAAGCAAGGGCATGACATCTGGGTCCAAGGATGTCATTGTTCTGCTGTACTTGACCCACATCAGACCAATAATTGAATACACAAACCCCTTTGATACGTATCTGACCAGGTATAAGCAACAACTGGAATGTCCAGAGAGGTTCATCACAAAATGGCTACAGGAGGTATACATCATGTCCTGTGTGGATCAACTCAAAGCTCTATCCCTGTTCTTGGTCTCCTACAGGCTTCTGAGAGGTGATATAGGTGGTAATCCATTAAGTATGGAAGAAGTAATTAGGGACCTGGGGACCCAGGTTGATAGCAATCTCTCATTTGAAAACCACGTGGCCAAAGTGGTTAGAAAAACATTTTATGTAGCCCACCTAATCATGAAGGGATTCACATCTAGATCAGGGGAGGTCATCGTGCCTCTTTACTCATCTCTCATCAGGCCCATAATTGAGTACAATGCCCCTTTTGGGATGTACCATACCAGACACCTGCAGCAACTGGAAAGACCCCAAAAGTACCTCACCAGGAGGATCAAAGGGCTCAAACAGATGCCATATGCTGCCCGGTTAAAGAAACTCCAGCTCTACTCAGTGGCATACCGCCTGCTCAGAGGCGATCTGTGCCTGACGTATAAAGCCATGTCCAACCCGGAATTAATGGACATGCTGCACCTCAGAAAATCCAAATCCCATCGAGCTATGCACTCAAGAGACTTGAACCTCAGCACTGAAATAAATAGGACATGTTGGAGGGACAGATTCATAATGCAGAGGCTCCCTTCACTCTGGAATAAAATCCCAGTCCAGGTTAGGCAGAGTCCCTCATTAACTCTCTTCAAGAGGAATCTTGATGAGTGGATGGGAGATTGTAGGTTTACCTCGGGTATCACTTCTGTGTCACTGTTAGACAGAGGCACAGTATACTAACCTCGAAAAAGGGCATAGCAAAATTCATTTAAAATGGGTGGCGAAAGCCAAACACACTCTGGCTAGGCTTATAAATGCCCTAGGGCAGATAGCCTAGTATGAACCTATGAACCTATGAACCTATGTATGACTGACCAATAAAGCATCATGTAGTCCCACTCTGATGCACCTGTTGCACATCTGAAAAACAAGTGTGATTAGAATTGCCCAATCTGGTAACCTAAACTACATCTGCAACACAAATAGGACATGTTGAAGAGACAATTATGTGTCTCAGACTACTGTTTCTCTGGAATAGAATTACCATCCATGTAAAGCAGTGCTCTTTCCTAGCCCAGTTCAAGAGTAACTTAAAATAAACTAGTAGAGGTGACAAACAGCAGGAAAAGCCAACATTTTTTGCAAATAGAATAAAAGCAAGTTAAGCACTTTCGTCCTGAACTCTGTGGGACCTAATCAAAACTAACAATTCAGTTAAGATCACATATATTATACTACTTTCAAAAACATATGACCAATAGAAAACCATACATAATTAAGACAAAGAATTAAAAAGTTAGAAATTAAGTAAAACACAGTATACTAAAACCCCTCATAGTGTTTTAACTTCAACAAACAGTTAATACTACTCGTCTCATTTAACCCTGGCAAAATTGTTGAGTTCAAATGCAATTCCCAGTTAAGTTCACATATATCTGAATGTCCTGGTATGACGTTCTCTTGAGAATCTGGCGTAATTTGTTGAATTACCAAAAAAACAAACTTATGATCCTGGTGTATCATGATATGCCCATATAAAGCATTTGTGGATTTACAGTTCATAATATCAGCCAAATGTTCATATATTCTTTATCTGAATTTCCTAGATGTTTTTCCAACATAATATGATAGACATTTTAAACATTTGGCTAAATAAACCACATTCTTGCTGTGGTAAGTATAACAGCCTTTAATACTGATGTAAATAGTAGAAACCTTAAATTTTTCACCAGTGATCTTGTGGTGGCATTGATTACAACCAAAGAAGTGGACTTTATACTAGATTTATTTACAAAAGGACTTTACCCTATGACCTTTTTAGTTGAAATCAAGGACAAAGTAGTTAGAAAATGACTGTATGGTATATACCAACTTGGGGGGGGGGGGTGTAAAAGAAAAATTAGGTATTCATCCAAAAATTGTATTTAAGAGAGATTTGTCATTTAAGGACATGCTAGAGAGGGGTGGGGTAAAATTACCTTTTGATTTTACCACATTTAATAGAAAGAGAGGAAACTTTAAATGTGGTGGTTGTAATCAATGGCACCATGTAATCACTGCAAAACAGCAGACATGTGTATGCCTTTTTTCCGGTGTTTTTTCTGGATTGTGAGTGGTCCATTACTTATCGAATGTCAATTTTTTCCTTCTGAAAAAATCAACATTCTGAGCAGTTGGCTTGACACTATTCGCTGTTCCAGTTTGGAGATGTGAATAGTCTTTGTTACTGCTTTCTTTATTTAGATAGTAAACCATATATATATATATATATATATATATATATATATATATATATATATATATATATGTGTGTGTGTGTGTGTGTGTGTGTGTGTGTGTATCTACTACAGTTTATCGAAGTTTAAAAACTTCGAAGAACATATGGCTGAGACCATATGAGCAAAGTTTTGAAACTTCTAAATAAAAATAAAAACCACAAAAAGTAAGCAAAATGCGCTATACTTACCTTTTTGCACCCCCACACCCCCTGCTACTTAAATATACCAACTCTGAGATTGTACTACAGTGAGGAAAATGGCAAATCCCGAGTTCCGAGCTGTACAACAATCTCAATGCAAAGTATTTGAAGTTATAAAACTTCGCTCATATTGTCTCGGACATATGGTCTTCAAAGTTTTGAAACTTTGATAAACTGTAGTAGATCCATATACATATATTTATTTATATATATATATATACATATATATATATATATATATATATATATATATATATATATATATATATATGGGTCTACTGCTTTTGGTCAAATTACATTTGGTCGAAAATGATTTCAGGCAGCCCACTTCACCGAAATGCATTTCACTGAAAACTCATTTGGTCGAATTCCATTTGGTCGAAAATGGTATACATATATATATATATATATATATATATATATATATATATATATATATATATATATATATACATGTGTTCTTTTACCTTCATTATGGTATAACCTGTATTTAGAATTTACTTTCATTTCTCATATTGTTCAAGGTAAACAGCTCCTTCACTTTTGCAATCAGTATACACTTTCAACTGTTTATCTATAACCAGTAACTAGATTGAAAAGTGTCTGTTTTATGTATATATTGATAGCAGGTAAACAACTGATACATACACATCACTGTTTGATGATAAATGGACCGCCATTATTTGCAAATGACTGTTCTAATGCAGATTTTTGATTTTTACTTTTACTCTAAGCATAGTGTAGGGCCTTAGTGATGAGTTGAACAAGCTTTGTTCACGTAATAGAATTATACAGATTTCATTTGTAAGATTTTTAATTGTATATATATTAAGGAAAAATCCAAAACAAATTGTGTATATTGTGTTTTGTTGTTAATGTGTAATTAATGCACTGTTGGCAATATTAGCCATGGAGAAATAGGGGGCAGGGTTATCTGTTCTATCATACAGAACTTGATATATATATATATATATATATATATATATATATATATATATATATATACATATATATATATATATGGAGCTTTTCTACCCAGGCCTCCACAGAAAATGGGTACCTCATGACCCAGTCGAGCTTTAGCGGTAAACAAATTCCAAATAAATAAATAAATTTATTTACAACTGACCCTGGTATTCAGAAACAGTTCCATGTTGCGGTAGACAATGATGTATAGCTACTATAGCATTAACAAACCTGTGTGTGCAACAGGCTATACTGACCACTGGTATTCATGGTGTTGTACATCATCACCCTCAGAGATGCAGGGCCATCAGTCTACCTCTTGCATTTCATGCCATTCACAACACTGAAACTTTGAGCTGCTACCATGTGGTCAAAGGCAATATCAAATGTCTGGTCAAGATGTGTTGCCTTCATTTGCAGGCCCATGGTATTTGTAGAGTATCTATCCCTGGGGATGCCACAGTATGTGTGGCTTTGAGAACACTAGCTACAGGCACCTTTCAGCAAACAACAAGGGACACAGTGTGTGTTTCTTCACATGATTACTGCATATTTAAAATGGAGTGTCTCTTAGACCTTTGTTATTTCTGAAGAAGTCCTGTTTTTTAAGACAAAAGCACTAAAAAAATCCAATAAAGTGAGTTCTTTGACAAGGATGCAGTGTGGTTTTTGTTCTGTGATATACTAGCTGTATGATACTTTCAGTGACCAATGAGGGACATGGTAGGGGCATTACACACATCTGCTTGAAGGATGATCCATTAAGTCTTTAGTGCCACAACTTGTGTGGGAGCATGTACTATTTCCATGTGCCGTAGAGGAGACAACCAGCATTATGTGGGCTTTGTATGACATACATCATCTCTCTGAGGTACTGTGGGAGCATAGACTGCATCTACATTGAAATAAAGGCCCCATCTGATAAGCAGGAAAGGAAGTATTTTAAGCATAAAGGATATCACTCATCAACTTGCATGTGGCCTGTAATGCACAAGGTATAATCTACAAAGTGTCATCAGACTACCCAAGCAGTAATCATAACTCCCACATATAGTGCATTTGCACCCTATAGTGATGGTTTGTGTGGGGTGATTTTCCATAAGGGCATTTTATTGGTAATGCTAGATACACCCTCAAGCCATGGTTAATGATATCTATCGGAAATCCACAGACTGTGTCAGACAATGACTACAACCATGCCATGTCACAAACCATTTATTGTCAAGCATGTAAATGAAAAAAGCTGGTGAATGGATGCGACGGTGTAGCAGACCAAAACTATAAAATTACTAAGTACAAAATCTCGAGCACCATGTAAACAACTGGAGGCTTTTTATTATTATTGGTAAGTGCTTTCACAGCAAAACTGCTGTTTCTTCAGACCATTCAAGCTACAAATCAAAAAAACAGAATTTAAATCATGTTACAATTCCATTCTGATACTATGTAGTTGGCTAACTGTTCCTTAAAGAAACATTATTAAAATATTGCATTGCAAAATATCTAAGAAGTATATGTATCAAATAAAACCTTCATCTTCTCAAATCTCATAACATCAGGACTGGTTTCAAGAAAATCTTGTCATTGAAGCCTTTCTCCCTATCGGCTTGCAACCTAATTAACCAACGTAACTCCCTTTCTTCCATCCTACTCAAATAATCACCCATCCTGACACCAAAATCAAGTTTCTCAATTGCCATAAAGGTAAAATTGTGTGAAACTCCCATTTAGGATGCATGATGTGCCAGGGCATTATTCTCATCATTTTGTCTAGTATGCTTGACATGTTCCCTAATCCTCCCTTTTAATGTTCTGTTCCTCTTTCCTATATAGAAAGATGCACATTGTTCACACTGAGCTAAGTAAACAACATGTCATGTATTACAATCAGCTAGCAAGTTAAAAGTATGACACGTACCAAATGAAGGATGTATAAACATCCCTGCTGAATTAATGTAATTGCAAAAGTTACATGTATGGCAGGGAAACGTACCTCTCAAAGGTGGTTCTACAGAACCGACATGCTTATCATAGCATAGCTCAGTATTTTCTCTATTATTATTAGCAATATCTATACAGCTAGCGGAAGGTTCAGGAGAACCCTGTCTAGAAAAGTAAGGTTGAGCTGAACTATCCCTCAGCAGAGGGATATCAGTGAGTTTTATCTACTATTTCCTTTTGTTTATATCCTCTCTGTAAAAATTCAGTTTTCAACTTATCAGTATCACTATTAAAACCCATCTGCTCACTGTTCAATCTAGATATCCTAAGTCCTTTATTCCTAATAATGTTTTTATAAATATGCTGTGGTTGCATACTACTTCTATGCAGGATAGTGTTTCTGCGACATTCATAATAAAATTATCTTTGCTGTTTTTAGTTATCTTAACGTCCAAAAAAATCTATGGACTCAGAAGAACCTTTCACTGCAAAAGTCAGGAAGGTGGCTGTAGTATGCAAATAGCTTACAAACTCATGTAGGGAATTTTTACGTCCCCTCCATAACAAAAACACATTGTCTACAAACCATTTATAAAAACAAATATATGGAGTGTAATCACTTGTGTGTAAAACATACTGGTGCTCCCAATATGCCAGCATGATATTGGCGTAGCTATTGGCACATGATGTTCCCATAGCTATGCCTAATCGTTGCCAGTAATATTTTCCTGCATACAGAAAGGCATTGTTTTCTAAAATTAACTTATAGCTTCATAGGTCCATAGGTAGGTACTAGGCTATCGGCCCTAGGGCCTATACAAGCCTAACCATAATGATTCCCTGGCTATTGCTTCCCACAAATATTTACTTTCCTGGACCCCTGTCTAGCAGGGCTACTTATGTGATCCCCGGGGTGAATTTCCTATCTCCCATCCAATCGTCAAGGTTCATTTTGATGAGGGCCATTGAGGCGCTCTGCCTCACATGTATGGGCAGCCTATTCCAGAATATGGGGAGTCTCTTGGTCAGGAACCTATCCCTCCAGCTTGTCCTATTCATTGTGATGACAAGGTTAAGATCCCTGGAGAATGTGTCTCGGAGGGATTGGGATTTCTTTAAGTGTAGCATGTCCAACAACTCCGGGTTTGACATGGCCTTGTATGTTAGGCAGAGATCACCTCTGAGTAGGGGATATGTGACAGAGTATAGCTAGAGTTTCTTTAGACGGTCAGCATAAGGCATCTGCTTTAGGCCTGTGATTCTTTTTGTGAGGTATTTCTGCGGCCTTTCTAGTTGTTGCAGATGTCTTATGAGGTACATACCAAACGGAGCATTGTATTCTGTAATGGGTCTAATGAGGGATGAGTACAGAGGGACAATGACCTCCTTTTTTCTGGATGAAAAGCCCTTATTGATGAGGTGTGCCACGTAGAAGGATTTTCTAACTGTTGTGGCTATGTGGTTATCAAAGGTGAGACCACTGTCCACCTGTGTCCCAAGGTCTCTTATCACACTTTCAGTGTTTAGTGCACTGCCACCTATGTGGTAGTCCACAGGTACGTTTTTTCCCCAAAGGGGACAACTATACATTTTTTGGCATTTAGCTTGAGCTCATGGCTCTGGCACCAGGCATCTGTTTTGGTAAGGCCCTTTTGTAGTATATCCACATCATTTGGGATTCTGCAATGGCTCCCAGCATACTCAACAAATAAACAAATGACATCGGTCTCCCTGCTATCCAGACTACCATCATTCAGCAAAAAATTTCATAAATTCAGTTCCAGTGGAATTAGGAATGACAGTAAAAACAGAGCAAATATCTAATGTCACTAAAATAATTTCTGACTTATATGTACAAGTATTTACAAAAAGATACAACTCATTTAAGAACTGTTTAGTGCCTCACAATACAGCACCAAGAAACAACCTCGGCCCATGCAGTTTCTTACTTTTTAAAAACAAGAAAAGACTTTTTTTTTTTGCCATAGGGATTAGCTGCACCCCACACCCCCTACTAATTATTTATTAATTTATTTAACATTTGTTAACCGGGAAAGTCTGACTTGGAACAAAGCCAATTTTCAGCGGAGGCCCGGGGAGAAAGGCTCTAGATGCATGTCTTTGTAATGTGGGAGGAAACCGGAGCACATGAAGGAAACCCACACGAACGCAGGGAGGACATGCAGACTCCACACAGAAGGCACCTCAGCCGAGAATCAAACCAGAGAACCTCTTGCTGTGAGGTGACAATGCTACTGCTGCACCACTGCACCGTCCAATTAAATATACTAAAGCAGTGATCAAACAAACACAGAGTAAAGGCAAATTTCCCAACTCCTAGATTTGTGCAATCTCGCACACCTGTCAATTAGCTACCTAGTTGACCATATGTAGTTGAATTGGCAACTGTCAATCTAACATTCAGTCAACTTGGAGACTAGCACATATATATATATATATATATATATATATATATATATATATATATATATATATACTATTAAAATCTCAACGTTAGAATGTACACCTATGAACAATTCGAAGTACAGATGTTCATATGAGTACATTCTGAATGTTAGAAAGTTTATATTAGCGAATGTCCTGTGCATTCACTAATATAAATTCAAAGGGATGTACAGAGATTGCGGTACAGTGTGGCTAGGGAAATACATACCTTTCCTCATTGTAGTGCAATTTTGGAGTTGGAATATATAGCTGGGGGGGTGAAGGGGGGCTTGCCCCCCTACAGAAATGGGATATTATTTGTAGGAGTTAGGGATTTACAGCAAGGGTGACATTGTCGTTAATTGCCGTAAAATGTTGAATTTGACTTTTTTGGATTAGTGCAGATTTTTGACTTTCTGAACAGTCGAAAATCTGCAGATTCAACAATACATCTCGACATTTCATTACAAAATTTTTTTTAAATTTCGTAATTTTAATAGTAAACCTATATATATATATCTATATATATATATATATATATATATATATATATATTTATATATTTATATAGATATATATACAGCTATATCTAAGCTATATATATATATATATATATATATATATATATATATATATATATATATATATATATATTAAGGCCGTACTGAATAGGGGATTAACAGTATTCGGCCGAATACGAATAGTTGTACCAACTTTTCGGCCAAATATGAATACGAATATGAATAGTTGTTTTAGTCGAGTCATTCGAGTCTAAGCACTAAAACAAAACACTAAAGTTTTGCAAACTGTTCTGTGCTGTGTTCTGCTGTCTGTGCACTATGACAAGGGCTAAAAGTAAGAAATTGTTATTGTACATAATCATATACATACATTTAACTCCCCACAAAACCAAAAAACCACAATGGAGCCATGACCAAATAGCTGTCAAAGCTTTTTACTGATGTTACCAAGTAGGTGTCAAAGTTTTTTACTGATGTTACCAAATAGCTGACAGACCTTTTACTGACGTACATTTAACTCAGGAATACTGCATTAGCTTTCAAAAATACCAATCGTTCCATGTTGTCGGCATTGACAATTTCTTGTTTCACTGAAGGTATCACCAGCCGTACTAAAAAGACGTTCACTTAGTACACTTGTAGGCGGTGCTGAAAGGTAGTGCTTAGCCATATGACACAATGTTGGAAATCTGGACATGTTCATTTTCCACCAGTTCAGTGGGTCAGTGTCTCTCAGAACACAATGCTCTGTCAGAAAATTGCTCAGTTCTGTTTCTATGGAGACAGAATTATCACTGTTCAGTGCCCAAACAGGCTGCAACTGATCCCAACATGACCAAAAGTCTTCTGCTGCTGTCTTTGTCTTTTTTGTTGGTGGTTGTTCATTCAATTCAGTCACTTCAGAAACAACTTCAGATGGCTGATTTGTAGGCTGAATTGACATTGGCTCACACAGAAACATTGCAGTAACAATGTCTGTTTTGGCTTTCACCTGCTGCACACGTGTCACGAAATGCAGCTTGAAGCATGGATCCAAGCCATCTGAAACTGTGTAAATGCAGTTTTCATACAAGTTGGAAAATCTCCTTGTTAAGGATGTTATCAGTTTGCTGACTAACCTTTTGATTCCATTATCAGCTACGTCTTTCTGCAGGTACAACAAGACAGCCTGAACAGCTGGTAGGATCATTGAAAAACAAGAACTGTTGCAGCTTATTTCATGCATTTGTTGTTCAAATGGCATAAGAATTGCAACTATTCTTGCTGCTATATCCCACTGGTTTGTTGTCAGGGACAGCAACTTGCTGGATTTGTCATCACATTTACCAGAGTACGCAGACACAGCTCTCTTTTGCTCTAACAACCGATCCAACATCCGATACGTTGAATTCCACCTGGTGGCAACATCCTGATGAAGCTGATATTTTGGTACACTGAGTTCTTCTTGGATGGCATGAAGGCGCGAGGTAGCACTTGAAGAGTATCAAAAATGTCCCACAATCTTCCATGACAATGTTATCAAGTTAGCAACAGATGGCTGTGTCAGAATTGCATCATTCAGAGCCAGCTGCAGAGTGTTAGCAAAACAACTGACACTGGGCAAATCTGCATCCCGTAATGCTTTGACCATGTTGGCACCTCCATCACATAAGACCAAGTGGACGAGTTCTTTGTCAATATTCCAGCGATTCATCGGGTCAAGTACGCCATCAGCTAGTTGAGATCCAGTGTGTTTTCCATCAAATTTTTAACAAAGAAGGATGGCAGATCTGCATGCAAATGCGTCATCAATCCAATGTGCAGTTAAGCTCAAGAAAGATTCTGTTGTTGTCTGTGGTGTCCATGTGTCTGTGGTTAGAGAGAGAAATCATGCTTCACTGATAGCAGTCTGGAAATGACCCCGCACTGTGTTGTACATCTCTGGTATGATTTTTTCAGTGAAGTATTTGCGGCTTGGTAGCATGTATCTAGGCTGAAGTACACTAATCAATTCTTTCAAGCCTCTATCATCAACAATTGAGTATAGGTGGATGTCAGTGACAATCATTTTTGTGATGGCACAATGTATTTTGTTCACCTCAGGACTATGAATGGACCATGTGTTTTTCTTTGCCAATCATGTCGCTCAGTGTTTGCTGAACCTTGCCAGTCTGCTGAGTGTCAGACATCCCAATTGATGTTGCTGCTTTCTTCTTCTTAACGACTTCTTTGTATTCCTCAGGATGCTTATAGGACAAATGATTATTTAGTAAAGGTGTTGTAAATGACTTTTCTGATCCATCTCCACGAGAGATAACTGCTTTGCACAACTGGCACATTGCTTTCATTTCATCATCACATATCTTGAAATAATTCCTAACTGGACTTCGCTTACCCATCAGTGAACTACCCAGATGTAAACTTCACTTAAGTTACAGCTATAATACAATCATACAGAAATAAGCTCCAAGGTAACATAGGTCAATAATTTGCTGATGACTGTCCTGTACGTCAATCAGCTCACTTGCCCAACCATGGCCTAGCATGCACAGGCATAAAAGATGTAACATGATGCCAGCCACCTCCCTTCAATACATTCCACAACAGCTTTTTTTTTTTTTCTTGCACAGCATCCCATTGATTCCATGTTAAGGTAGGTAAAATCTTACCGGTACAACGTTACGGAATATGGACGGCCCACCAGTTGACATGGACCATGCTGCCACTACAGCTACAGACAGGTTGCGCCAATGAGCTTACTTACGTACAGGACTGTATATACGGAAATACACAGACACATTACCACTATTCATATTTGGTCTGAGTGCCTCTAATCGGTTGAATATGAATAGACTATACGTCCTGCTATTTGGAACCAAAACGAATACGAAGCGAATATTCGGTACAGCCCTAATCTATATATATATATATATATATATATATATATATATATATATATATATATATATATACACACACACACACACACACATATATATATAGATATATATATATATATATGTCTGTGTCTGTATGTGAGAGAGAGAGAGACAGAGAGAGAAAAATGGTGCTATAGTTTAGGTATATTATGCTTCCTCAGGAGAAAAGGTGGAAAGTATACATGGCATGTACAACCTACAGTTGATAACAAGAGGCAATGGCCTCCAACAAAACACCAGTGTCAATTAATATCTTTGTGATGACTGATTGCGGCTGACCTTGCATAGGGCATGTATTTGACTACACAGGGTTGTATGCATAACCAGCTTCTCTGGCTATGTATACGGACAGAAACAATGGATGTGGAAAAGGCATACAGGTACTATACAAGTTCCTCCTCCATTGGCAGAAAGCTGAGCAGTTTAGCTCCAGACTGTGGCAAGTACCTACATAGACATACTCTGTGTTTATATCCTAAAGGATTGCCACTGTGCAAAGAAATGACATTACTGCACTTGTTTGTGCATTACATAATCTGTAAACCAACTAGTGACATGTAGACAAAGTGCATATACTTGTGCTGTAACACAATTTCTCCAGTTTCTGTATGCCTGTGCCACATAATGCTGCTGTATACAGCAGTTTCTTGTTCTTGGAAGTACCACTTCCCCCAGAAATGAAAAAAAGTCTACATTCACAGTAGCTATAGCATACATATGAGAACAAGTGCAGGAATGCAATTAGCATAATCACAGCATAAAATAATAACAGCGTTATTAGCTGACTCCTATAAAATTGTAATTGCACTAAGTCCCTCATTGACAAGAGAACTTACTCACAAAATCTATGCTGTGAAACTTTATTATTGAAGTGCTCACTTGCTTATGTCCTTTTGGCCTAAGCTAACCCCTTTCATGATTGACAGATCTGACATGACTACATTTGTATATAGCTGTAGCTCACAAATGTTACCACAAACTTTAACAGAACACATTGTTTATTCAGTTTTACAAAACAGTACTTGCTGGAGGCAAAGCAGCTATGTACAAAGTTAAACCTTCCTCACAAAGAAGAAGAAGAAATGTAGCTCCTGATGAAAAAAGGTTCTACACCAGTGACTACAGTTTGGGAGATTGACGATTAGTAATCCTCCATAGTACAATGAGGCTCTTGGTTGTCGACATGCTTTATATCATGTAAACTCAAGGCTCTGAAAGTGATAGTTATGCTAATGTAATAATATATTTTACATTTTTATACCACCCTAACATGCCAACATTTTCTGTGTTATATTATGGACACCCCACTACAAGTCATGCAATTAAGATGCAAAGTGTTGCACATGTGCCAAAAAAAGTCAATAGGCATGATTTAAGATGCCTGCTATATTTCTCTGGAATAAGACCTAGTGAATGACCAGGACTTCAAAGGGCATTGATTATGGCAGGGCATGCCAGTGGTGCAACAAAGAGTCTAAGATATCTGTGTATCTGTGACAAAAAGACCACCAAGAGCACCAGCATGGCGGATCACTTGTGGGTCACCAGTATAAAGTAGATGCCTGCTGCAGCATTGATAGACTAGTGTATGATGCCACTTCCATACCTTGCTTTGGCAAGCACTGCAGGCACCACTGCAGTGACCTGCAGAGGAGGTATCCTGGCTTTCTTAGCCACCAGGAAGAAGAGGTCAGAGTAAGGGTACCTGAGTTGCACAGTAAGTATCTGTCCAGTCTACACAGACATTGCCAGTCTGTATAGTAAATATATGTGCTGTTGGCATGTTACTTAATGTCATTTTTTTCTTTTACAGCTCTGGTGGCCACACAAGAGAACAGTCTTCGGTATCAGAGGAGGATGTAAACTCTTTCTAAGCCCAGTAGTACACATTATTTCATTTCTTATGCAATTACAATTGTCTTAAGACTATATATTACTACATGAACTATCTCCCAGCAGCCTGTATGTGTGTAATCCTGGGCAGGCAAGTGTGCATTTGCTAAAATGTTCAGGATATTTATAGTGTGGTTTAGCTGCTATACAGAGTAAACAACCAACAAATACTCATCACTGTTTGATGATAAATGGACCTCAGTTGTTTGCAAATTACTGTTCTTTAGCAGTTTTTTTTTGATTTTTGCTTTTACTCTAAGCACAGTGTAGGGCTTTAGTGATGAGTTAAACAAGCTTTGTTTACCTAATATTATTCAGAGTATGAGCAATACAGTTACTCAGGTTTCTGTATGTGACCTTTCTGTTTCATTCCTGCATATCTGTCAGTGTTAGAAAATAAAATAGTTGCAGGGGGCCACACCATATTGTCTCACACATTATAGGCACATCTGTATTCCTTCCTACAAGTTTCATAGCCACATATACACATGTCAGGGCTGCTACCTGAATTCACACTGTTCAGATAGTAATCATATAGTAATCGATAGTAAAGCAGCATTTACATCATGCAGTCAAGGATTATTCACACGGAAATTGAATTTAAAAGTATTTTTTCAGAACAAAATGGAAGGCCAAATTGAACAGGGTAACAAGCTTATTAAACCTAGTCTTTTTAATCCGCCCATGAATGAAGATATAGCCATGTTTGAAAAAATCAGTGAATATGATGTGAGAATGTTTCATAAAACATATAAGAATAAATTGCATTCAAATATGACAAATGAAGAACAACTTCTTTTTGAAGAAATAAGTAATAATATGAACATAAGGATTATGAGGCCAGATAAAGGTAATGGTATGGTCATTATTGATAGCAATGATTATAGCACATATATGACCAATATGTTATTGGGTGATACCTATGTGGAAGTGAGTAAAAATCAAGTTAATATAGCCTTTAAAAGAATAGATATGTTATTGGATGATATGTTATATCAAGGTGAAATATCAGAGAAAGAACACGAATATTTATACAATGAATATCCAATAATAAGTGGTATCTTTGGTATACCAAAGATACACAAAGGCCTCAATAATCTTCAGTTTCGACCCATAGTGGATGGGAAAAGAAGTAAAACATGTTATATAAGTCACTATTTAGACTATTTCTTTAAGGAAAGTATGACAAAATTTGAATATATCACCAAAGATTCATGGGATTTTCTAAGTAGACTTAATAAAATTAAAATGGAAGATGAATACATTTTTGTAACTATTGATGTCTGCAACCTTTTTACATGTATTCCAAATGACATCGGTTTAATATGGCTTGAAGAACAATTGTTCGAGACACATTTATATGAACAAGAAAAAATTAACACATTGATTAATCTGATGGAAATTGTTTTAAATAATAATTTTCTGTATTTTGAAGGGTGTTATTATCAGCAAACAAGCGGAATAGCAATGGGGGCACCATGTGCCCCCATGTATGCTAACTTAATCATGAGTTATTGGGAAAATAACTACTTGTTTCAATCAGAATATTATCAGCACATTAGGATGTATACCAGGTATATTGATGATATTTTTATTATTTGGAATTATGATAGAAAAACGTTAGAGTCCTTTTTGGAATATATTAACACAACGGTTAGATTCTTAAAATTTACCTATCAGATTAGTAAAGATGATATAACCTATTTAGATGTGAACATATTATATAATGGAGAAACAAAAAGTTTGAAAACTAAAATTCATAGGAAATCCACATTTTCAAATGCGTACTTACATTTCAATAGCTGGCACCCTGACCATCAGAAAAAAGCCATTGTAAAAGGGCAGATGGTCAGGGCTGCCAGGATGGTAAGTGATGAACAGGATTTTCAAAATGAATTACAATACATAATAAAATTGTTTACAAATAGAGGTTATCCTAAACAGTTTTGTGAGAATATATACAATGAAGTAAAAGAAAAAAGGAAAAATTGTATATATACATCCATATTATTATCTGGTATTTCTAATCAAATGATAAGTATTAATACACCCAATATTGGAAATAAATATAATAATGTTCCTTTATATATAACTACTTATAATGATTCTTATAAATATATAGAATCAATAGTGAGAAAAAATTGGAATATGTTGGTAAATGACAGAACTTGGAAGCAATTTTTTCATGGACCATTAAAATTTGTTTATAAAAAAAGTCCATCATTTAAAAATATATTGGAATATAAAGGAAGGAAGGACAATGGTATGAGTAGGAGTAAAGGAAATTATAAATGTGGGAAATGTACTGTATGTAGCCATATAAAATGTACAGGTAATGAGGTGATTGTAAATGGTTGCAGAATCAATATAAAAGGACATTATGATTGTTACACAATAAATGTTGTTTATTTGGCCTCATGTCAACAGTGTAAAGCTTTTTATGTAGGAAAAACTAACAGGCATTTTAGGGATCGAATAAGAGAACATCTTTTGGACATACAACATCATAAAACTATGAACGCTTTAGCTAGACATGTTATTGATAATGTACATCATAAATTCAAATTTTGTGTTATTAGTCAAATACAATATGATCAGCAAGGGAAGACTACAAAATACCATTTAGACATGGAAGAGTTAAGATGGCAACTTCAGTTGAATTCATATAATTGTCCAGGATTGAATGAATATTTTACGATTATGCCACTATTAAGGATGAATAAAATAAATGGTATGTAGTATATATATGAAGGTTTATTGAGGTCAATTATTATTGACATGTGGTATATACATATCTTGTAGTCATATGGTTATATGTACACACGACATCATAACAATACCCATTATTGTTAGTATTGTATATGACCATAATATGTGTAAACACTCATTTATATGCATTATATCAAATCTATATTGTTTATATTAAAGTTATTAGGATTACATCTGATTAGTACTTAATAGTTATAAATTCAATATTTGGTTAAAATTAGTTAATTAGTGTTTTTTAAATATATAATTTAGTAACATTATGATTGGGTACTAATTATTATATCGTTATAGTTTTAATTTGTATTTATAAGTTATACATGTATTACACAAAGGTTATGTGCAGCTGTATACAAATATACATTCTTGCTATGTTTTATGGTTGTTATAGTTTTTAAATGTAAATAGTTATATATACTGGATGTATGGAGCAGATTTTAATGTAAACCACCATTTTATAGGTTTAATTTGATATCCCTTTAAGCAACAAAGTCATTATGTAATGAATGAAGGGAATTGATATCAATTAATCAATTTAGAAAATGCAAAACAGTATAAAACTGTGGTGGATAAACTGTTGATTGTATTCTGATGAAGTTCGTAGGAACGAACGAAACCTAGGTAAATAAAGGATTTGTCGTTTGGTACGTTGTGGTGGTGTTTCAGCAAGTTGTAGCAGTATCGCCTTTCAGTGAAGGTTTGTCTTGTAAAGCTGTACTGTCTCCTTATTGGCGTTGCTTCCATCTCGTTGGCGAAAAAAGAAGTTTTTGTGTTCGTTTTTTGGTTACAATTGTCTTAAGACTATATATTACTACATGAACTATCTCCCAGCAGCCTGTATGTGTGTAATCCTGGGCAGGCAAGTGTGCATTTGCTAAAATGTTCAGGATATTTATAGTGTGGTTTAGCTGCTATACAGAGTAAACAACCAACAAATACTCATCACTGTTTGATGATAAATGGACCTCAGCTGTTTGCAAATTACTGTTCTTTAGCAGTTTTTTTTTATTTTTGCTTTTACTCTAAGCACAGTGTAGGGCTTTAGTGATGAGTTAAACAAGCTTTGTTTACCTAATATTATTCAGAGTATGAGCAATACAGTTACTCAGGTTTCTGTATGTGACCTTTCTGTTTCATTCCTGCATATCTGTCAGTGTTAGAAAATAAAATAGTTGTAGGGGGCCACACCATATTGTCTCACACATTATAGGCACATCTGTATTCCTTCCTACAAGTTTCATAGCCACATATACACATGTCAGGGCTACTACCTGAATTCACACTGTTCAGATAGTAATCATATAGTAATCAATAGTAAAGCAGCATTTACATCATGCAGTCAAGGATTTAGAAATATTGTATCTTTACACAGCTTTATTGATACAGTTGTATGACATCATTCATTAAATGCTTTCTGTAATTGTATTTATATTATTCAGATTTGTTTCTGACATTCTTCCCTTCATTTGTCACTATCCTTTTTTAAATGTTTTTCTATTTGTTATTTTATTTCTGTCCTCCCATTTTGTGCAGCAGCTGCCACGTCAGTGCCAGTTGACACTGCTATGATCTGTGGTTATCTGGCAGGCCCAGCCATCTCTTATATCTTCCTATCCAGCATCCCAGGCTGCCTTCCCAATAGCTGCAGCATGGAACTGACAGCTGGCCACTTCTCCTGCTCTTGGTAGTGCTTCACTAGCAGGAGATCCATTGCTCCCTCCAGTGGCACTGCAAGAAGTAACTATTTTTGTGACATACAGGGAGATGATGGAGGTGGTGGGGGATATGTTAGACCAGTGGCTGGAAGCCCACATCAGCCACTTGGAAAGGCTCCTCTTGCAGCTGGTAGTCTCATCACAGCCTGACCCAGCCATCACCACCTCAGGCAGGACTCGGTGCAGATGGTAGTTTAGGTGCTGTCTGACATCCACCTAGGTATTACATGGCTGTAACCACCTTAAACCCCACACTGATGTTCTCCTCCCATGTGTGTCAGTGTCCTCCACTCTTTGTTGTGCAATCCTCCCATCACCAGTGCCCACCCTTTGTTTGTCTATCTCTGAGTCCACTATTCTTCCCTGTCAGCCTTTGTCTATATTATATGTTTGTGCATTTGCCCCTACTACTGACCCTCAACCTCTCACTATACCTTCTGCTTCTTTTATATTCTTCCCCAGCTTCCCTTCTTAAAACAGGGCACCTGTCCTACAAAAATATTGTACCCTCCCTCCCTGTCTCCACTACCATCCCTGACTTCCATGTTGCTCTTGTATATTTTCCTATTGTTCTATACTCCTATTTCACCTCCTTTTTATTATCAGAAAACAGATTTAATTGTTGCAGTGACTCCATTAAAGTAGCATGCTGCTTTTTTCATCTTCTTGCATGTTAGTGCATGTGTACATATTGAGCCACGTGCTTCTTCTATGTTCATCCTAGTCATGCCTGTAAAGTCTTCTCTTTCACTGCAAGTCCTGTTCTTAGTGTCAGCATATTTAGTAATTAGCTGCAAACTGAGCTACAAATATTCTTCTTACTTGGTAACGAGCCTTGAGCCACATTGCACTATGAGTTATACTTGCAGGAGACAATCCATAGTCAAGCTAAACATGTTTCTGAATCCCTGACAGAATCTTCATTTATTTATGTATTTATCATTTTATCTGTTTAATGTCTTATCTGGAGGATAACCTCTTTATTTTCTCACTATGAATTTGTTTGCCATATCTACAAATTTTCATCTGCAGTTAGCTAAGATGACCTGACTAGTTGTAATTTTATTACATAAATAACTGCTCAGTTTCATGAATTTATTATATACTGGTTTGCAGCTTACCACATTGTCTTTAAATAATGTCCAGGAAAAATTTATACTTGTATCAATTTCTGATGTGAAGGACAGTACCCTACTAGAAGCATTAATAGCTAAATTTGCTCATATATGTTTATATTCATGTCTTTTCTATGTATTAAATACATTGTCATTAAATAGAAAAATATATATATATATCCATCCAGCATTCTAAGTCATAAACACATTTGGGCTTTCATTTGCTCGTATATGTATTAGTATAGCTGTGGCCATTGCTGCCACTATAGCTGTGCCTTTAATTTGATTGAATATTTCTTTGCTAAAAGTAAATATATTATTGCTTAGAACTATGCCTGATATCTCACTCAGTGTTTTCATAAGGTCATTAGTGTGCCTGCTGTAGTTTGATAGAAACCGCTATACTACACCTATGCCATCCTTATGAGATATTACAGTATATAGTGTTTGTGTATCTATAGTAACTGGAGAATCCTACAGAAAGGCCTCAATGAGACCAACAACTGGTGTCAGAATGATGGCCTTAAGCTCAATGCCAAAAAATGTGTCGTCACCCCCTTGGGAAAAACCCGGTTCCCTTGAATATCCACATTAATGGTAATCCAATGAACACAGAAGGCATTATAAGAGATCTGGGAACACAGGTTGACAACAACCTCTCTTTTGATGACCACGTTGCCACTGTGATCAGAAAGTCCTTCTATGTGGCACATCTCATTACTAAGGGTTTTGCATCCAGGAAGAAAGAGGTCATAGTTTCCCTCTACTCTTCCCTCATTAGGCCAATCATCGAGTACAATGCCCCATTTGGCATGTACCTCACTAGACACCTGCAACAACTGGAGAGGCCACAAAAGTACCTCACAAAGAGGATCCTAGGCCTTAAACACTTGTCCTATATGGACAGACTAAAAAAACTCCAACTATTCTCTGTCTCATATCTCCTACTTAGAGGTGATCTCTGCTTGACTTACAAAGCCATGTTTGACCCAGCTCTGTTAGAAATCCCAATCCCTCTGCACCACACACTCCAGAGACCTCAACCTCATTACCACAATCAACAGAACATGCTAGAGGGACAGGCTCATAACCCAGAGACTGCCCATGCTCTGGAACAGACTTCCCATACATGTCAAGCAGAGCACCTCACTGGCCCTCTTCAAGAGAAATCTTGATGAGTGGATGGGAAATAGAAAATTCACACCAGGAATCACTCCAGTGGCTCTACTTGACAGAGGCACTAGGAACTAAGGTCGGCTGGCATGATGCCAGGGCAATCCTATGGACTAGGCTTGTAAAGAGTCCAGGGCCATTAGCCTAGTACACACCTATGAACATATGAACCTATGATATCATATAACATTCCACTGCATTCTTTCATAGTTCTATATAACTTTTCTTGAAAGTCACCACTGCCTTTTATATAAGAAATCAGTTTACTAATGCAGGGCTTTAACGTGTTCCATATAAACAGCTATAGGCTTCGTCATCTAGCCATGGCTGTCTACAATTGATCCTATGGGTGGTTGCTGTAAGTTTTCATGAAATGTTTTGTTTGTTTCTTAACTGCAATAGTATATATGGTTTCACAATTCTAAAACTTAAGGCTAAACAATCAATTATATAATCATCAGACGACATATTGCCTAGTAATAGGTTTGGGGGATGGCATAATGGTTAAGATATTAACCTAATAGGCATAAGGTACCAGGTTTGATGCTCATCTTTACAGAAATTGGCTAGGCTTTAAATAGCCTGCAAAGACAGCTAGCCTAGTTCTTACCTACGAACCTATATCTGAAGACATCATTATTTCATATCTAGGAAAAATAGAGACCTCCCCATTTGTAAATAACTATAATATTGGTATTTGCAACAACTGCAGTGGCCCCAAAGGTTCCTCACTAAAAAAGTACAGGGTGCAAATAATATGTCATATACAGACCTCCCCAAAGTCCTGTCACTATTCTCAGTCTCCTAAAAACTACTGAGAGGTGATCTCTGCCTAACCCGTAAGGCATTTGCCAATCCAGCCCTGATGAATCTGCTATACATTCCAAAAAAGGAAGCCAATCTGGTGGTCCCTTGCCATAAACAAACTTTACAACAAAAGGAAGAAACTGTTGCAGAAAAGAGGAAAATCCCAGGATGCAAAAAACTCACTTACCAGCCTCAGTAAGAAGCTGAGATCCCTCATAAAATCCTCCAAAGCTAGTTACGAAAATAAAATTGCCAAAGATTCCAAAGACAACCACAAGGCATTCTATAGCTATGTCAAGAATCTAAATGGCAATGCTCAGATCTGCTCCGAGCTACAATAGAATGACATTAAATATACTGATCACAAGGATATTGCCAATATGTTGGCAGATCGATTCAGTGCAAACTTCACCCCCTCCTCTCACCCCCTAAAGGGCCCATCTCAATACTGAAAGATTGCCAAATTCTGGTAATAACGGCCATGCAGGTAAAAAACGCACTCTCCAAAGCTAAGAATACAGCATCCATGTGACCAGATGACATCCCAGACTGTGTACTACATGAACTACAAAATGAACTGGCACCTCACCTAAGTGTCATGTTTAATCATAGCCTCACCTCAGGCTTCATGCCCACTGAGTGGTGCACAGCTACAGTTATCCCACTCCACAAGGGGGATCCACCTTGGATCCTGGGAACTACTGCCCCATCAGTCTGATGAGCCTAATCTGCAAGGCCATGGAACGTATTATCATGGAACATATAAACAAAGACATTGGCAACTTTCAAACACTGGACCCTACGCAGTTTGGGTTTGTGAAGGGCCGATCTTGTCTCCTGAACCTGATTGACTTCTTCGAATCAGTCTCCAGAGCCGTGGACAAGGGTAAGGTGGTCCACACAGCCTATCTGGACCTCGCCAAGGCCTTTGACACCATCCCCCACTCTGGAATCATAGATAAACTTACTAAGCTAGGCATTAATCCCTATGTCACTTGATGGGTTGCCAACTGGCTTACTGACAGAACCCACACTATAAAAGTAGTCGACTCCAAATCCAGCTCCAGACAAGTGACAATTGGAGCACCTCAGGGTTCTGTCCTGGGACCGCTCTTGTTTGGCATCTACTTCTCCGAAGTACAGGCCAACACTAAAGGACTCTGGCTAACAAAGTTCATAGATGACTGCAAACTGGGAGCCATTACTGAATCCCCAACTGATGTGGATATTCTATAAAAGGGCCTTACAGAAACAGATGCTTGGTGCCAGAGCCATGGGCTCAAGCTCAATTTCAAGAAATGTATAATTATCCCCTTTGGGGAAAAACATGTACCCATGAATTACCACATAGGTGGCAGTACACTAAACACTGAAAGTGTGATAAGAGACTTAGGGACATAGGTGGACAGTGGTCTCACCTTCGCTAACCACATCGCCACAACAGTCAGGAAATCCTTCTATGTGGCACACCTTATCACTAAGGGCTTTTCATCCAGAAAAAAGGAGGTCATTGTCCCACTGCCCTCATCCCTCATTAGACCCATTATAGAATACAATGCCCTGTTTGGTATGTACCTCTCAAGACATCTGCAACAACTGGAAAGGCCGCAGAAATACCTCACTAAAGGAATCACAGGCCTAAAGCAGATGCCCTATGCTGACCGTCTAAAAAACTCCACCTATACTCTGTCACATATCGTCTACTCAGAGGCGATCTCTGCTTAACATACAAGGCCATGTCAAACCCAGAGCTGTTGGACATGCTACACTTAAAGAAATCCCAATCCCTCAGAGACATACGCTCCAGTGATCTAAACCTTGTCATCACAATGAACAAAACATGCTGGAGGGATAGGTTCCTGACCCAGAAACTCCCCAGACTCTGGAATAGACTGCCTATACATGTCAAGCCGGGCGCCTCTTTGGCCCTCTTCAAAAGGAACCTTGATGATTGGATGGGTGATAGGAAATTCACCCCGGGGATCACTTCAGTCACTCTGCTAGACAGGGGTCCAGGGAAGTAAATACTGTGGGAAGAAATAGCCAGGGAATTGTTATGGCTAGGCTTGTATAGGCCCTAGGGCCAATAGCCTAGTACCAACCTATGAACCTATAAAACAAACATCAGTAGAAATAGACAATCTAAGGAGCTAAACCTTGTCTGTGACATAAACAAAACATGTTGGAGGGATAGGTATGTGTATCAGAGATTACCTCTTCTCTGGAACAGACTCACCATTCATATGAGACAGAGCTCTTCCCTAAACCCATTCAAATGTAATTTGGACTAATAGATGGGAAATCACAAATTCACCCCTGGCTTGTTGCCTGCGGCCCTTATGGATAGGGGCAGTTTGAAGATGCCTTAAGGCACAGGCATTTCCCTAAGCCATTCTAGCCTGTGGGCAATGATAATTGGGAAAATTGGGCCATGAATGGCTAGTCTGAAAAAGGCTCTAGGGCCATTTGCCTAGTAACTTCCTATGATCCCATGCAATAAATTTTCTTGCCTTATCACAGTGCTTACCTCATGTTTTGTTACTACTATATATGTGTCCCTAACTGACAACACATGGCTTGTAGTCCATATAGTATTCAGTAGCAGAACTATAATTACACAACCCTTGTCAGCTTCTTGTACTATAATGTCACATTTCCTTCTCAAGAGTATTTATGAGTAACATCTCCTGCTTCTTTAAATTATACTATTTATGTAGCACAGCCTTAATCAGTGCCTTCCTTAACTTTTTGGTATGTACACTTTCAAATGCATTAATGATGTTATTAGCAGTAAGTATAAATGAACAACTTTTCACAAACATAGAGGCATTGTTCTTGTTCTATTCTGCATATAATAAGCTGCAATTTAGCTGTTCAGTATGGCTTTAAGCTATAATTAGTTTTGTATAAATCACTCTGTGTGCTGGAATGAAGAACAATCCCTTATTTGGTATCAGTGTTTCTGCTGCATCTAAAGAATATTTACATAAATGTCACCTGATTGTTGACAAATGACAATTCCAAATTAGTTTTTACATTCTTGTTTATAATATAAGTAGAGCATGCTTCCTCACCAAAGAGCTCAAAAAAATTTAGTTACTCTTAGAGTTCTCCAGTTATTGCTTACAGCATTTCTAATTGCATGAGTCAAGGGAGAAGTCTAAAAAGAAATGACACATTTGGGGGTGGTATTCCAAAATGTTTTAACGCTGAAGCATTAATAATCACAAACTAGTGTTTTATTTTATTTGTTTTCCAGGGTAGAGTACTGATCTCCATGGACATTTTTCAGAATCAGTGTCTGGTTAAGGAATTTGCTCATTACATAATTAGGCAACGGAGGCTTAGGGAATCAAACCTTGCACCACTGTAACCCGCTCCTTAGTCCTCCAAGCCAATTGGCAGGCTTTATCTATTTATTTAACCTTAGTTTCATGGAACGTGACTACAGAAAAGTATCTGGTTTTGTACTTAAAGGCTAGCTATACATCTGAAGTACGTGTTTTTGCAGCTAACTGAAAAATCTTGTATATATAAGATGCAGATCTGGCCACAATCCTGAAACAAAGTGAAAACAACAAAAAACACCAACACATAGTACTTAGAGCTTCACAGAAGCACTAAGAGTGTCTGAATACTCTCCATTGTCTTTTGGTTGTTAAGTCCATATATTATGGTCTGCTGCCATGGAGAAATAGGGGGTGCACCTACCTGGTCAGTCACACAATGTTTACTGTACCCATTTATTTATAGCAGAATTGTTATATATCCTTGCCATGAATTGGTTTGTAATATCTATAAAGATTCTTGTCAACTTATTATCAACTGTAGTAAGCAGAAAGGCCCTCTCTAGATGTTCATAGGTTCATAGGTAGGTACTAGGCTATCAGCCCAAGGGCCAAAGGAAGCCTAGCCAACAGTGTAGCATGTACTGTTAAATTCCTGCCCCTCTGTTGAGCAGTGCCCCAGACATAATCCCAGGGGTGAATTTCCTATCACCCATCCACTTATCAAGGTTTTTCTTGAATAGTGCTAATGACAAGCTCTGCTTGATGTGGATGGGAATCTTGTTTCAGAGCATGAGAAGTCTCTGGGTCATGAATCTATCCCTCCAGCATGTCCTATTTATTGCTATGGTGATGTTTAGGTCCTTAGAGCATGTAGCTTGGGGAGATTGGGATTTCTTCAAGTGGAGCATGTCCAATACTTCCGGGTTTGACATAGGTTTGTATATCAGACAGAGGTCTCCTCGGAGTAAGCAGTATGCAACCGAGTAGATTTTGAGTTTCTTGAGCTGGTTGGCATAGGGCAATTGTTTGAGGCCAGCAATCCTCTTGGTGAGGTACTTTTGGGGCCTCTCAAGTTGTTGTAGGTGTCTTGTGAGGTACATTCAAAATGGGGCATTGTATTCAATGAGGAGTCTGGTAAGTGATGAGTAGAGGGGAACAATGACTTCCTTATTTATTTATTTTTTATTTTATTTATTTAACATTTGTTGACCGGGAAAGTCCGACTAGGTTCCACAGATCCTGTTTTCAGTGGAGGCCCGGGGAGAAATGCTCCAGAAGCATGTCTTTAGAATGTGGGAGGAAACCGGAGTACCTGGAGGAAACCCACACGAACGCAGGGAGAACATGCAAACTCCACATAGAAGGCACCCCAGCCGAGAATCGAACCAGAGAACCTCTTGCTGTGAGGCGACAGCATTAACCGCTGCACCACTGCACCACCCTTTTCTTATTTCTAGATGTGAACCCTTTTATGATTAAGTGGGCCACATAGAAAGATTTTCTGACCACTGTGGCAGTGTGGTTATCAAAGGAGAGGTTGCTATCCACTTGGGTCCCAAGGTCTCTTATCACACTTTCTGTCTTGAGTGAACTTCCCCCTATTTGGTAATTCATGGGTACAGCGTTTTTGCCAAAGGGGATAACAATGCACTTTTGGGCATTTAGTTTGAGGCCATAATTTTGACACCAGGTGTCAGTCTCGGTGAGGCCCTTTTGCAGGATGTCTACATTGGCAGGGGATTCGATAATGGCACCCAGTTTGCAGTCATCTTTGAACTTCGTTAGCCATAGACCCTTGGTGTTCACTTGCACTTCAGAGAAGTATATACTGAACAGGAGGGGTCCCAGGACTGAACCCTGGGGTACTCCAATTGTCACTGGTTTAGAGTCGGATCTGGAGTCAGCAACTCCTACTGTGTGAGTTCTGTCTGTGAGCCAGTTGGCCACCCATCTCATGACATAAGGGTTTATGTTAAGGTCGGTGAGTTTATCAATGATTCCTGAATGAGGGATAGTGTCAAAGGTTTTAGCGAGGTCCAGGTAGGCTGTGTGGACTACCTTGCCCTCGTCTATGGCCTTTGTAACTGTTTCAAAGAAGTCTACCAGGTTTAGGAGACATGACCTACGTTTTACAAATCTGAATTGGGTAGCATCCAGAGTTTGGAGGTTACCTATATCTTTGTTTATGAGTTCCATGATGATACGCTCCATGGCCTTGCAGACCAGGCTTGTCAGGCTAATAGGTCTATAGTTCCCAGGGTCTGTGGTGGTTCCTCCTTTGTGGATTGGGGTAACCATTGCTGTGCACCATTCTGTGGGCACATAGCCTGTGGTGAGGCTGTGGTTAAACATGGATTTTAGGTGGAGGGCTAGTTCATTTTGGAGTTCATGTAAGACACAGCCTGGGATGTTGTCCAGTCCCATGGATGCTGTGTTTTTGGCTTTAGAGAGTGCCATTTTTATCTGTGTGTCTGTGATTGCCGGGGCTCTACAACCATCTGGTATTGTTATGGGCCCTTTGGGGGGTGAGGGGAGAGTAAAGTTTGCACTGAACCTATCTGCCAATATGTTGGCAATATCAGTTGGCTCTGTATATTTTGGGCCATTCTGTTGTAGCTCAGTGCAGATCGGGGTGTTGCCATGGAGATTATTTACATAGCTAAAGAATGCCTTGTGGTTGTCTTTGAAATACGTGGCAATTTTTCTTTTAAGATTAGCTTTGGAGGATTTTATGACAGATCTTAGTTTCTTACTGAGGCTCGTCAGTGAGTTCCTCCATACCTGGGTTTTTACTCTCTTTTGCAACAGTTTCTTCCTTCTGTTGTAGAGTTTGTTAATGGCAGGACACCACCAGATCAGTTTCCTTTTTTTGGAGGATAGCGTCTTGGTTTTGTTGGGGATAGCACAATCCATATACTCTTGCAGGTGCTTATAGAGTGCATTTGTGTAGGATTCAGCAGTTGTGACTGTATTGACTGAGTTATCCATCTGCAGGCATGTTACAAAGTTAGTCACCTCAGTTTTGAGAAGTGTAAAGTTCGCTTTGGAGACATTTTTTACGATGGTTTCCTTGTCTGGGGGTGGGGTCGGGATGTGGATATCTAGGGTGATTAGTTTATGGTCTGATCTAACCAGCGAGGAGTTGATCTCGGACGTTGAGCACCAGTCACATATACTGGTAATGACCAGGTCCAGAATATTGTTGCCCCTGGTGGGGGCGTTGACAAGTTGATCCAGGGTGTTAGAGTTATGAACTCCAGGAATCATTGAGCCAGGGGGTTAGTACAAGAGTAGCTTTCGCAGTTAATGTTTAGGTAGTTGAAATCACCTATTATTATGGTGTTTGGTTGGACCCTCATTTTTTTCAATGTCCCCTGGAATTAGGAGTGAGCGTCCTGGGTCATGGTGGGCGATCTATAACAAGCTACAATTTGGAATGCATTTTTGCCCTGGGTTAATTGCACTTGGATGATTTCAGTGGCATTGTATTTTACAGCTAGCGTAGAGGTGTGGATGTCCTTGATGAATATGGACACGCCTCCACCTTTCGTGTTTCGGTCCAGGTTTTGTGGCCGAAACATGTGGTATGAGTTATAGCCTGGTAGTGCTGGGGTGCTCTCGGGAGCCTTGAACCAGGTCTCAGTCACTGCACAGATGTCGATGTTCTCCATTTTGAGGAGTGCTTCGAGTGAGTGCATTTTGAGGTTTAGACTCCTAGCGTTGAGTAACATTGCCCTCAGTTTTTGTTTCCTGTAGTTCTTATGGTGGTGGGTTTGTTTTTTGAGCCTTGCCTAAAAAGGCACTATAGGGGTGCCAAGAGCCTTGGCCAATATTCTGAATCCCAGGGGTGACAGGTGCAGGCCATCTCTGGTGAAACATCATGGCCTGTCATGCATGTCATCCCAGGCAGACAGATACTGGATCCCCTTTGAATGACACCAAAAGCTTAGCCAATTGTTGAAGTTGATCATCTTATCTCTGTACTGTGGTATCATTTTTGGTGAAGGCAGGATGCTACTCAGGGCTAGGATCATACCTGCCTGTGCTACAAGATCAGAGAGCTCTTCCATGTCTCTTTTCATGTAGTCCAGGGAGGTATGTCTCAGGTCATTTACACCAACATGGATTATGACAGAGTCATATTTGTACTTGCCTTGTAGTGACCTGAGTGCATGTATTATGTGGCGGATTCTGGCAACCAACAAGCAGCTGACAGTAACCTTCTCTTTGTCCAGCCTGGTGAGCAGGGCATCGGTGTGCCTGACTACAGAGTCACCTATCACAAGTGTGTTGGGTATGTTGTTTTGCCTTATTGGCTGTGGTTGTGCGGCACACTGAGTTTGTGGGCTATGTGTTTTTTGGGGTATGTTGGTGGGAGGAGGTTGCTTGTGTGTTTGCTATGGAGGTCTCTGTTGCCTAGGCAGATTTAGATTTTTAATCAGAGCCTCTGTATATGTCTTGGTGTTTCTATGTGTGGGGTTTGGAGGTGTTGGTTTAGTTGGTCTATGTGTTGTGAGTGGGGTGTTATGAGTTGTTACCTTCTCCTCTTGCCTGTCTGTTCCAGTCTTGGTTGGAGAGAGCTTTGCCTCTAGATTGGCTGTATAAGTACATCTCTCACAAGTGTTAGTGTTTGGTGATAGGAGGAGTGGGTTGTCTGTGTACATGAGGCAATTGTAGCATTGCCTCAAGATGCCTAGGCTCATCAGGTAGACTGGAGAGTACACTGGGAGCTGTCTCTTGGACATGCCTGAATAAGTAGTGAAGTATAAAGACTGTTCCCTTCTGGCAGATGCGGGGGTTGAGTGCTTAGTGCTGCAGTAGATTTAGAAAAAGTGCTGGGCTGAAAGGTGCGGGTCTGAGTGCTTTAGGCTGAAAAACTGATACGTTCTAAGGGAAAAACTGAAAAGCAGACTTTGTGGAGCCGGGAATGGTTTACTCCAGCTATCCGGCATTGCATGGTGCGCAAAACCGTGCAAAAGCAGGTTTTTATAGCAGGAAGATAAAAGGGATAGAAATTAGCCCAAAATAGCCAATAAACTACAAATTCTGAGCTGAAAACAACTCCTCCAGGGACATATAGGTTGCTTAAAGCTCCCCATTCTCACTGGTGAACAGAGAAACTTCCTTCTATCCAAGTAAGGTATAGGTCAACACAGAAACTACAATACAGCCCTGGATTCAGCAAACTCTGAAAACTGGACTCTACTAGCTTCAAAAAGGCGGGAAACAAGTATTGGATAGCTTATTTTTTTGTTTGTTTTTTTTTTTTTTTAGAAATTAAGGCAGTAAATACAGAATAAACACTTTATTTAAGGTACAGAAAAATGTCTATCACACTTGAGTGTGTAGCCTACAACAGTTAAAACAGTTTAAATGCTTAAAAAATGAATTTAAAGAGCAAGCAGTAAATAAGTACAATAAAACAGTTGCAAAAGGCTTTTTAGTATCAAATAAACACTAGAAACTGAGTGTTTAGGCAGAATTAGCAATTTCTAACAAGAAACAAGCTAAAAAAGTACTTAAATTAAACCAAAGTCTCTCTTTTCTCTTTCTGCTGCTGTAGGACTCTGCAGATCACCCAGGCAGGTTCTTGCTGAGGTGATACAAGTGCAAAAAATGCGCAAAAGTGTTTTTTTATAGCAGGAAGATAAAAGGGATAGAAATTAGCCCAAAGTGGCCAATAAACTACAAATTCTGTGCTGAAAACCACTCCTCCAGGGACAGATAGGCTGCTCAAAGCTCCCCACTCTCACTGGTGAACAGAGAAACTTCCTTCTATCCAACTAAGGTATGGGCCAATACGGAAACTACAATACAGCACTGGATTCAGCAAATTCTGAAAACTGGACTCTACTAGCTTCAGAAAGGTGGGAAACAAGTATAGGATAGCTTATTTTTTGTGATTTTATAACATTGTTTAATAAAATTTGGGTTTAAACTTGATACATGTAAATACAAGTTATATTACAAGTTTATTATATGTACTAATTTGTAGTTTTCTATTTATTTATTTATTTTGACATTTGATTACTGGGAAACTCTAACTGGGTAGGAGCCCATTTTCAGTGGAGGCCTGGGAAGAAAAGCTCCAAAGTATTGCAAAACATTTTAAGAACAATAATTGTGCAGTCTTTAAAAATAATAATAAAAAACTACAGTTTAAATAATTATACCAAATTGGACATAATATGAACACATTGGTTAAGAATAGATACAAGTTTATAGAGAAATTAAAGGTAAGTTAGTATAATACAAACAGGATTTGCAATATGAAGTGAAAGAAAAGCAGGCTTGTGGTATATTTAGAGAGAAAGCCAAGGGGAAGAAAGTGATAGAAGAAAGGAAGTGAGTGAATGAGGGAGAGTAAGGAGATATAAGGCATGAACAGGTACTTGTTCATATTCAGAGATATAGTTTATCCTGAGGTTGAGCAAGCGCAAAGCCAGATTTTGAATAGGAAGTGTTTCAGAATTGCTTTAAAGGGCTGGTGGGAGGGTATTGACCTGATGGATATCAGCAAGGAGGTTCATTCCTTCCATGTTCCTCTTCTGTACAAGTACAGACAATACCCAGCAGATTTGATAGGTTTAAGGATACAAGAGTTTTTGGTCAATGAATCATAGTGACCAACTGGTAAGATAGTTGTTTAGAATGTTATTTAGTGATGAACAAGCAGATAGATTCTGAATAATTTTCTAGGTGGTAAAAAGTTGTGTATATGTATATTTAGAGAGAAAGCCAAGGGGAAGAAAGTGATAGAAGAAAGGAAGTGAGTGAATGAGGGAGAGTAAGGAGATATAAGGCATGAACAGGTACTTGTTCATATTTAGAGATATAGTTTATCCTGAGGTTGAGCAAGCGCAAAGCCAGATTTTGAATAGGAAGTGTTTCAGAATTGCTTTAAAGGGCTGGTGGGAGGGTATTGACCTGATGGATATCAGCAAGGAGGTTCATTCCTTCCATGTTCCTCTTCTGTACAAGTACAGACAATACCCAGCAGATTTGATAGGTTTAAGGATACAAGAGGTTTTGGTCAATGAATCATAGTGACCAACTGGTAAGATAGTTGTTTAGAATGTTATTTAGTGATGAACAAGCAGATAGATTCTGAATAATTTTCTAGGTGGTAAAAAGTTGTGTATATGTTAGTTGATAGGGTAATTCTAACCAATTTAGGCTTTTTAACACTCTACTGTGGTGGGTTCTGAAAGGAATATTTGGTGCAACTCAAGCAACTTTGTTATAGTATTGATCAAGTTTTAATTTTTGTGTTGCCTGAAGGTTAGTAAGAATGACAGGTGTCATAATGAAGTGTAGAGAGGAGATAAGTATTGGTAAGGTGCAGTTTTAGTTGCATCGGTGAGAAAGTTTTTGGCTTTATAAAACCTCCCTAGTTTTTGATGAGCTTTTCTTATGCAATTTTGTATATGCAGGTCAAATTTAAGATTCTCATCCACTATCATTCCTGATAATTTGCTAGGAAAAGTGTCTTCAATGGTTGTATTTATCAACAGAAGACTTTAAATTTTGTTTATTTCATGGGAGAGGGATTTGGGAGGAAAGTACAATTTTTTAGGGCTAATGAGTTTTGAGTTACAAAGCCACATTTCAGTTGTTGTTAAAGCTTCTGTATAATTTCTTGAAGGTTTGCCATGTTGTCAGATGCAGAAATGAGTGTGAATTCATCTGCGTATTATATTAGGGAGGCCTGTTGTTTGGATGTATGGAGGGTGTCAGTGAGAATACCAAGAGGAAAGGACCAAGGATAGAGCATTTTGTACACCAGTGGTGTCTGGGAGGAATGGAGTGAGGGTGGAGTGTCATTTTACTGACTGATACCTATTGGATATGTAGCTTTTGAACCACAGAAGGGTAGCCTGAGAGAGACTTAATGAGGGCGTTCGAAGTAGAAGTTTGCTGTGACAAACTCTGATGGGTTTAGACATGTCTAAAAATACGGCGGAGACTAGTTTGCTGTAATCTCTAAATTTATTGATGGTATCTATATAGGTTAAAAGTGCAGTGTTAGTACTATGTGAAGGACTGAAGCCATGTTATGTGGAGGATAGGAGTTCTTTTTGAATACATTTTTCAAGTATTTTGAAAAGGGGGGATAAGATTGCTATAGGTCTAAAGTTAGTAAGTTGAATTTCCTCTTTTGTGCAGTGAGATAATGTGTGACTTCTTCCAGAGAGAGGGAACGTGAGATTCCTGGATTGACCTATTTATAAGGACTGAGACAGGGTAGGCAGTGCTCTCGGATGCTATTTTAAGGTACTCACTTGGAAGGTCATCAGCTGAAGTGAAGCATGCTTTGAGTTTAAGAGTAGTTTTATATAGGATGTGGGCACTGGTTTGAAGGTGAAAGTGGATGTGGTGATACATGGCTGCTGGGCAGGGTCACAGTTAGATGGAGAATTCATGGTTAGAGATGCTATACTTTCTATGAAATAAGAGTTCAATTGTATTGCAGTTTTGAGCGATGAGTTATTAGGAGAGGTGTTAGGGTTGAATTTATGGCTGGGATGGAGGATTTCTTTAATGGCTTTTCAGAATTTTTTAGGGTTGTGTTTACTATTATTCTGAAAGTTATTATAGTTTAGTTTTTTGTTTTCATTAATTTTGCTTTTGTACAATTGTGAAGCATTCTGAAGTTTTCAAGATATTTAGGCATTTTATATTTTTGCCATTCTTTCCATGCGTCTATCCTGCATTAGCATTCTACTCTTTTTTGGATAGTCAAATTTTCATTATTTGCTGCTTTTAGTCTCTTCCTTCTAGGAAGTGCAAGGCTATTCAAGATATTCAGGAAAGTTGTATTAAATTAATTTACACCATCATCTAAGGGAAGGATTTTTAGGAAGTTCCAGTTAATAAATGATAGGGAAGTAAAGAACATTTCTGGGTTAAACTTGTCTTAGAAACATGCTGTTTAAGTGGATGCGTGAGATTTCTGGCTTTTTTAATTTCTCCAGATCTTTTGGGTTTCACATACTATGACGGGAATGGACCCCATTCCTAAGTCAAACTATGATTAAAAGTTCTTGAAATTAGTATATGTCAGCAAAAAGTGCTCTTCACAGCACTCACAGTGTGCCCAGTGATGACTCATTCTGAAATTCACATGGAGTTACATGGATTGGTAACATATATAAATATGATTGTGGATTCCTTTTTATAAGACCCATTGCTCCAACTACTATTGGAAATGTCTGGGTATCTTTCTTCCACATTGCTCTCATTTCTGCCTGCAGAGCCTGATATTTTATGACTTTGTGTCTCTCTGTACACAACACACTGTAGTCACTGAGTATAGCGATTTCAATGATCAATGCTACTTCTGTCTTCTTTTCTTGGACCGCTATATCTGGTTTTCTAGCATCTATCTTTTGAACTGTTGGTAATTGGTGATCCCCTGTGATATAAACTTCATCATTATCTATGATGTTTTGTGGTTCATGTTTCCAGTGTTTTTCAACCACTTCAATACCATAATGTTTGCAGAATCCCCAGTGCAATAGTCTTAGTCTTTGCCACATTATTATGCCTTTTAGTATACAGTCCTTCTGCCATTACTATGTCACAACTAGCAAGGAGGTATGTGACTGTTTTCAATTCGGTTTTACAAAACCTACATTTGTCTGTTTCTCCCACATGTTCAATGGACTTTGTAAAGCAGCGTGTATGTACAATACCTGCTGGAAAGCACTAGGAAGCCTTAAACTGATACAAGCACTCAACTCTCCTTGTTAATAAGGAGAAATTAATAGTAGGCACTAAACAGCCTATAATTGCAAAATATCTTGCTAAGGTAAGGAAAAACAGCTCCTGTACTTTACAAAAAAAAAAAAAAAAAAGCACCAAACCAGGCATGTCCAAGGGTCAGCTTCCGGTGATTTCTCCTGTCCACCTGATAAATCTGGGCATACTGGGGCAATGCAGCAATTTTTTATTTCTGATGAAGTCTCATATGGAGATGAAAGCACTAAAATGTTCAATTAAAGTGTCTTTATTTCATCCTTGAAGCGTATCTATTTGTTCCAGACTAGTTTTCGGCTATTTTTTGTTTCAATGCAGCAATTGCCTCATGTACACGGACAACCCTCTCCTCTTACCACCCAACACTACAACCTGTGAGAGATGCACTTACATAGCCAAAATGGAAGCAAAGCTCTCTCCACCCAAGATTGTGCTAGACAGTCAAGAGGAGAAGGTTAACACCCACACTACACCTCAAGCAACACATAGCCCTTCTAAACCCACACCACCAACACCCACATATAGCAACACTAAATCCACATATGCAGAGGCCCTTAACTGTAACCTGCCCAAGCAACAAGGACCTCTGAAGGTAAAATGCAAACAAACACCAATCACAACCAAAGTGTCACATACTTCACAACACCAGCGTGACACCCAGCAACAGCCCCTAAGGCAAGATAACATACCTAACACTTTAGTCATAGGTGACTCTATAGTCCAGCACACTGATGTCCCACTCACCAGGGTGAACAAGGAGAGAATTGCAGTCAGCTGCCTGTCGGGTGCCAGGATCCGCCACATAACGCATGCACTCAAGTCACTCCACAACAAGTACAAATATGACTCTGTCATTGTCCATGTTGGAGTGAATGACTTGAGACATACCTCCCTGGACTACATGAAAAGAGACATGGAAGAGCTCTCGGATCATGTGGCCCAGGCAGGTATGACCCTAGCCCTGACTAGCATCCTGCCTTCGCCCAGAATGATACCACAATATAAGGACAAAATGATTGACTTCAACAATTGGCTAAGCTTCTGGTGTCATTCAAAGGGGATCCAGTATCTGTCTGCCTGGGACGACATGATCAACAGACCATGATGCTTTGCCAGAGATGGTCTGCACCTGTCGCCCCTGGGATTCAGGTTACTGGCTAAGGCTCTTGCCACCCCTATAGTGCCTTTTTTAGGCAAAGTTCAAAGGACAAAACAACCATCGTAACAGGTACAAGCATGCACAATCTGAGGGTAATGCTACTCAATGCTAGAAGTCTAAACCTCAAAATGCACTCTCTCGAGGCACTCCTAAAAATAGAGAACATCGATATCTGTACAGTAACTGAGACCTGGTTCAAGGCTCCAGAGAGCACCCCTGCAATACCAGGCTACAACTCTTACCACACTTTTCGGCCACAAAACCAGGACCGAAACACTAAAAGTGGAGGAGTGTCAATATTCACCAAGGATATTCACACCACCAGGCTAGTTGCCCAACACAATGCATCTGAAATTCTCCAGGTGCAACTAACACTAGGTAAGACTGCAATCCAAATTGCAGCTTGCTACAGATCCCCCACTATACCCCAAGATTCTCACTACACCTTTCTAAACATACTGGAAAATATTAAGATAGAACCAAACACCCTAATACTGGGTGATTTTAACTACCCTGCCATTAACTGGGAAAACTACTCATGTACCAACACCTTTGCCCAACGGTTCTTGGAATTCATAAATTCCAATGCCCTGGATCAACGAATCCATAGTCCCACCAAGGGCTCCAATATCCTAGACCTAGTCATTACCATCATGGGAAATCGATGCTCCACACCTATGGTCACCCCCTCGTTAGTCAGGTCTGACTATAAGCTAATCACCATTAACATCCACATCCCACCCCCACCCCCCAGTAAGGAAACCTCCATAAAAAAACTTCTCCAAAGCCAACTTCATGCTACTCAAGTCAGAAGTGACAAACTTCATGACACCCATGCAGACCGGAACTGAATGTTCAACTGCTGAATCCTACACTAAGGCACTGTACGAGCACATCCATTCATGCATAAATCGTGCCATCCCAAATAGAACCAAGATGTTCTCATCCAAAAAAAGGAAGCCAATCTGGTGGTCCCCTGCCATAAACAAACTTTACAACAAAAGGAAGAAACTGTTGCAGAAAAGAGGAAAATCCCAGGATGCAAAAAACTCCCTTACCAGCCTCAGTAAGAAATTGAGATCCCTCATAAAATCCTCCAAAGCTAGTTACAAAAATAAAACTGCCAAAGATTCCAAAGAGAACCACAAGGCATTCTATAACTATGCCAAGAATCTAAATGGCAATGCTCAGATCTGCTCTGAGCTAAAACAGATTGACATTAAATATACTGATCCCAAGGATATTGCTAATATCCTGGCAGATCGATTCAGTGCCAACTTCACCCCCCCTCACCCCCTAAATGGCCCATCTCAATACGGGAAGATTGCCAAATTCCGGTAATAACGGCCACACAGGTAAAAAACGCACTCTCCAAAGCTAAGAATACAGCATCCATGGGACCAGATGACATTCCGGGCTGTGTACTACATGAACGACAATATGAACTGGCACCTCACCTAAGTGTCATGTTTAATCATAGCCTCACCTCAGGTTTCGTACCCACTGAGTGGCGCAGAGCTACAGTTATCCCACTCCACAAGGGGGGATCCATCTTGGATCCCAGAATCTACCGTCCCATCAGTCTGATGAGCCTTATCTGCAAGGCCATGGAGCGTATTATCATGGAACTTATAAACAAAGACATTGGCAACGTTCAAACACTGGACCCCACCCAGTTTGGGTTCGTGAAGGACCGATCTTGTCTCCTGAACCTGATTGACTTCTTTGAATCAGTCTCCAGAGCCATGGACAAGGGTAAGGTGGTCCACACAGCCTATCTAGACCTTGACAAGGCATTTGACACCATCCCCCACTCTGGAATCATAGATAAACTTACTAAGCTGGGCATTAATCCCTACGTCACCCAATGGGTTGCTAACTGGCTTACTGATAGAACCCACACTGTAAAAGTACCTGACTCCAAATCCAGCTCCAGACAAGTGACAAGTGGAGTACCTCAGGGTTCAGTCCTGGGACCGCTCTTGTTTGGCATCTACTTCTCTGAAGTACAGGCCAACACTAAGGGACTCTGGCTAACAAAGTTCACAGATGACTGCAAACTGGGAGCCATTATTGAATCCCCAAATGATGTGGATACTCTACAAAAAGGCCTTACAGAAACAGATGTTTGGTGCCAGAGCCATGGGCTCAAGCTCAATGCCAAGAAATGTATAGTTATCCCCTTTGGGAAAAAACATGTACCCGTGAATTACCATATAGGTGGCAGTACACTAAACACCGAAAGTGTGATAAGAGACTTAGGGACACAGGTGGACAGTGGTCTCACCTTCGATAACCACATCACCACAACAGTAAGGAAATCCTTCTATGTGGCACGCCTCATCACTAAGGACTTTTCATCCAAAAAGGAGGTCATTGTCCCACTGTACTCATCCCTCATTAGACCCATTATAGAATAAAATACCCTGTTTGGTATGTACCTCTCAAGATATCTGCAACAACTGGAAAGGCTGCAGAAATACCTCACTAAATGAATCACAGGCCTAAAGCAGATGCCCTATGCTGACTACCTTAAAAAACTCCAGCTATACTCTGTGGCATATCGTCTACTCAGAGGTGATCTCTGCTTAACATACAAGGCCATGTCAAACCCAGAACTGTTGGACATCCCAATCCCAATCCCTCAGAGCCACACACTCCAGGGATCTAAACTGTGTCATCACAATAAACAAAACATGCTGGAGGGATAGGTTCCTGACCCAGAGACTCCCCAGACTCTGGAATAGATTGCCCATACATGTCAAGCAGAGTGTCTCTTTGGCCCTCTTCAAAAGGAAACTTGACTATTGGATGGGAGAAAGGAAATTCACCCCAGGGATCACGTCAGTCGCCCTGCTAGACAGGGATCCAGGGAAGTAAATAGTGTGGGAAGAAATAGCCAGGGAATTGTTATGGCTAGGCTTGTATAGGCCCTAGGGCTGATAGCCTAGTACCAACCTATGAACCTATGAACCTATGAATATTAACCGTTCATCTCTTGGTTTGAATTAGCCTCTCCTTAACCATTCCTGTGTTCATTCCTGATCAACATGAGGTTCTTCCTGAGGTTTTCTATACTTGCAACTATATTTATGCTTTTTCCACATTTCCTGCCTTCTCATCTGGTCCATCATCTTATATTCATAGGTTCATAGGTTCATAGGTTCGTACTAGGCTATCTGCCCTAGGGCATTTATAAGCCTAGCCAGAGTGTATGTGGCTTACACCACCCCTTAGGATGAGAATACTACGCCCTTTTAGGGTTTAGTTTACTATGTCTCTGTCTAGTAGTGACACAGAGATGACCCCCAGGGTAAACCTACGACCTCCCATCCACTCGTCGAGATTTCTCTTGAATAGAGTCAGTGAGGGGCTCTGCCTAACATGGACTGGGATTCTGTTCCAGAGTGTAGGGAGCCTCTGGGTTATGAATCTGTCCCTCCAGCACATTCTATTTATTTCTGTGTTGAGGTTTAAGTCACTTGTTCTCGTGGCTTTGATGGATTTGGATTTTCTAAGGTGGAGCATGTCCATTAATTCAGGACTGGACATGGCCTTGTACGTCAGGCACAGATCACCTCTGAGTAGGCGGTATGCGACTGAATAGAGCTGGAGTTTTTTCAGTCGGGCAGCATATGACATATGTTTAAGACCCTTTATCCTCTTGGTGAGGAACTTTTGGGGTCTTTCCAACTGCTGCAGGTGTTGGGTGAGATACATCCCAAATGGGGCATTGTACTCAATCATTGGCCTGATAAGAGAAGAGTACAGGGGCACAATGACCTCTCTTGATCTAGATGTGAAACCCTTCATTATAAGGTGGGCAATATAGAAGGTCTTCCTAACCACTTTGGCAATGTGAGTGTCAAATGAGAGGTTACTGTCAACCTGGGTCCCTAGGTCCCTGATTACCTCTTCCGTACTTAATGGATTACCGCCTATGTGGTAATTTGTCGGTACCTTGTTTTTCCCAAAGGGTATGACTATACATTTTTGGCATTCAGCTTAAGGCCATGGCTCTGGCACCAATTATCCATTTCTATGAGGCCTCTCTGAAGGATGTTTGTGTCCGCTGGAGTATCAATTATGGCGCCCAGTTTGCAGTCATCTGCGAACTTTGTCAGCCACAATCCTCCTATGTTTGCCTGTACCTCGGAAAAATAAATGCCGAACAAGAGGGGTCCCAGGACTGAGCCCTGTGGGACTGGCTTAGAGTCTGACATAGCTCCAGCAACTCTGACCCTGTGGGTTCTGTCCTTGAGCCAGTTTGCAACCCATCTTGTGACATATGAGTTTATATTTAAGCTGGTGAGTTTGTCTATGATGCCCGAGTGGGGTATTGTGTCAAAGGCTTTTGCAAGGTCAAGGTAGGCTGTGTGAACTGCCTTGCCCTCATCAATGGCCTTAGTGACTGTTTCAAAAAAGTCGACCAAGTTCAAAAGGCAGGATCTGCCCTTGACAAAGCCAAATTGGGTAGGATCCAATGTCTGTAGGTCCCCAATGTTTTTGTTTATGAGTTCCATAATGATCCTCTCCATAGCTTTGCAGACCAGGCTCGTCAAGCTTATGGGGCAGTAATTTCCAGGGTCCGTAGAAGCACCGCCTTTGTGAAGTGGGACCACTGTTGCCGTACGCCACTCTTTGGGTACGTATCCTGTAGTAAGGCTAAGATTAAACAGCAGCCTTATGTGTGGGTTTAGTTCCTCTTGGAGTTCATGTAGCACACAGCCCGGGACACCATCCGGTCCGATTGATGCTGTGTTTTTAGCTTTAGAGAGGGCGGCTCTCACCTTGGCATCTGAGATGTTAGGGAGGCTACACTCTGCTGGGATGGTTATTTCTCCTTTTGGGGGAGGAGAAATTTGCACTGAACCTTTCTGCCAGAATGTTGGCAATATCAGTGGGTTCAGTGTATTTTGTGTCATTTTGGACTAACTCTGAGCATATCTGGGAGTTTCCACCCAGGTTTCTAACACAGCTAAAGAAGGCCTTGTGATTGTCTTTTGTGTCTTTTGCGATTTTTCTCTCAAAGTTGGCCTTGGATGATTTTATGAGTGATCGTAGTTTTTTGCTAGTACTGATCAGAGATGCCTTCCCTTTTAGGGATTTTGCTCTGTCATGTAGTAGCTTCCTCCTCCTGTTGTAAAGTTTGTTTATGGCTGGGGTCCACCAGACCGGGCACCTGCCTTTGGGGGAATGGGTCTTGGTTTTATTTGGGATTGCATGATCCATGCATTCTTGAAGGTGCCCATAGAAGGCATTTGCAAAAGATTCAGCAGTGTGGGTTGTGGTTTCCACTGGCCCAGGGGCCTTGAAAGATACCACTTCAGTCTTAAGAAGTGTGAAGTTTGCTTTTGAGAAGTTCTTCACTGTGGTCTTTTGTGCAGGGGGCGGGATGTGGATTTCCAGTGAGATTAATTTATGGTCTGATCTTACCAAAGAGGGATGTACTTCCGGTGTGGAGCATTTTGTCCCCATGTTTGTGATGATCAGATCTAGTATATTGTCTCCTCTTGTGGGAATGGTGACTAGTTGTTCCATTGCATTTGAGTTTATGAATTCTAGGAACCTTTGGGCTAGGGTGTTGGGGCTTGAGTAATGTTCCCAGTCTATGTTTGGGTAGTTGAAGTCTCCCAAAATGATGGTATTTGGAGAGACATTCATACTCTCCAGTGTCTTCAGGAAGGCTGTGTGGGGTTCCTGAGTTTGAGAGGGTGGTCTGTAGCATGCTACAAACTGTAAGGCAGTTTTGCCTATGGTTAGTTGCACCTGGATAGTCTCCGATGCTTTGTGCGTTGCCACTAACCTGGAGGTGTGGGTATCTTTGATGAAAATGGATACTCCCTCCTTTTGTGGTTCGGTCCAAGTTTTGGGGCCGGAAAGCATGATATGAGGTAAAACCTGATGGTGCTGGGGTGCTCTCAGGAGCCTTGAACCAGGTTTCAGTCACTGCACAGACATCGATGTTCTCCATACTGAGGAGGGCTTCGAGGGCGTGCATCTTGAGGTTTAGACTTCTGGCATTGAGCAGCATTACCCTTAGTTTTTTCCACTTGTGTTTTCTAGGAGGTAGGTTTGTCATTTGAGCCTTGCCTAAAAAAGGCACTATAGGGGTGGCAAGAGCCTTGGCCAATATCCGGAAGCCCAGGGGTGACAGGTGCAAGCCATCCCTTGCAAAGCAGCGTGGCTTGTCAAGCATGTCATCCCAAGCAGACAGACACTGGATCCCCTTAGAATGACACCAGTAATTAAGCCAATTGTTAAAACTGATCATTTTGTCTTTGTACTGTGGCATCATTCTTGGTGAGGGTAAGATGCTGCTCAGGGTCAGGGTCATACCGGCCTGGGCTACATAATCAGAGAGCTCCTCTATGTCTCTTTTCATGTAGTCCAGGGAGGTACGTCTCGGGTCGTTCACACCGGCATGTACTATGACTGAGTCATATTTGTACTTGCTGTGGAGTGACCTGAGTGCTTGTGTTATGTGGCGGATTCTAGCTCCCGACAGGCAGCTTACTGTGACCTTCTCCTTGTTCAGTCTGGTGAGCGGGACGTCAGTGTGCCTGACTATGGAGTCACCTATTACAAGTGTGTCTGGCATGTTGTTTGGCCTTAAGGGCTGTGACTGTTTAGCACACTGACTTTGTGAACTATGTGTTGCATGTGCTATGTCTTGAGGTGGCGGTTGCTTGGGTGTCTGCTTTGGAGGCCTCTGTTGTTTTGGTAGATTTTTAATCAGCGCCTCCGAGTATGTTTTTGTGTGTTTATGTGTTTGGTTTGCAGTTGTGATAGTTCTATGTGAGACTGGGTTTGTGGTGTGCGTGGTTACCTTCTCCTCCTGACTGGTCTTGCCAGTACTGAATTGAGAGAGCTCAGCCTCCAGTTTGGCTATATAGTTGCATCTCTCGCATATATTTGTATTTGTTGGGAGGAGGAGAGGGTTGTCTGTGTACATGAGGCAATTGTAACATTGCCTCAAGATTCCCAGATTCACCAGCTGAACAGGAGAGGACGCCAGCAACTGACCCTTCGACATGCTAGAAATAGTGAAAACGATTGCTGTGTAACTGAGTCAGAAAGGACCTATAGGGAAATGGGTACTCAACAGAATTTAGGTGAATGAAGTACTTTTGTTTGTTTAAGAGTGCTTTACCTGTATACAAAATGCTTTAGGAGCAAGTGCTGAGCTTTTCAGATAGAGTATAGGCTGTTTAGATTGCAAGTAGAACAGTTCTAAGGGAAAAATTGAAGAGCAGACTTGGCGGAGCCAGAAAAAGTTTAACCTTGTTTAACCAGCGCTGCGCTATGCGCACGACCGCACAAAGCTGTGCAAACGCGGATTTTAAGCAGTGAACTACAAAAGAGCTAGGAATGGTCCCAAACAACCAATTACTAACAGCTTCTTGTGCTGAGGTCACTTCCCCCAAGGACAGGTAGGCTGCTCAAGGCTCCCCACTCCCACTGGTGAGCAAAGAAACTTCCTTCTACCCAAGTAAGGTAATGGACAACACAGGAACTACACCACAGCCCAGAATACAGCAATGCCTGTATACTGGTCTAAACTAGTCGAGAAAGGTGGGAAAACAAGGATTATTTTTTTGTTTTTTTTTGCAGAAATACACAGAAAATGCAGAGACAGTGATAAATTAGTTACACAGGCTAGCACACTTTAGTGGGCAGCCTCCACAGTTCAATTAAACAAACAGACAAGCAAACTTTCGACTAAATTCGACTAAATGTAACTTTAAGTGCAGATTTTAAAATAAATGCAGTAATCAGTAAAAAAACAGTTCAGGCTAGTTCAAAGTAAGCAGCAGAAGCTATTTTCAGTGAAAAAAAAGCAAAGATACTTAAATCCAGAAGGTAGTCGCTTTTTTCGAGTTCCTTGCTGCTAGGACCACTCTGTAAACCCACGTGGAGCTTCTTTTGTTTTTTGGCACATTCAGTTCTGCCTGATTTTTATCTACTTCTGGTTTGATTTCCATTCCTACTTGACACCGATATGCTTCTGCTAAATTAAGCAGAGAAGTCATCTTAGATTTATTCTTCTCATGTTTCAAAACTTTCACTACATTTGGATCATGTGAGGTCAGTAGATATGTGTGGAGTCCCACGATTGCAGATCTATACATGTAATCAATTTCAAGGAGGCCCATCCCTCCTTCGGAATGCGGAATATATAATATTGGTATACACTGATTTTTATAAAACATTTGGTAAGCATGAAGCATCCTTCTTGTTTTCCTATCTAATCTATCCAACATGTTTTGGGGCCAGTCAATCACTCCAAAACTGTAAGTTAGGACAGGAAGAGCAAATTGGTTTATAGCTTGGATTTTGTTCCTAGATACCAACACTGTTTTCAGAATTAATTTAAGTCTTTTAAAGTATTACTTAGTAAGTTTTATTCACATTTGTTCATGTTTTATTGTTGATCCTTCAATTCCCAAATATTTATACACTCCCTCTTGCTCAAGTTCTTTTATATCACATTCTTGTCCCAAACTGATGTTTTCCTGGTACTGCAGTTTTCCTGCTTTAAAGGTTGCTTTTGCACACTTATCAAGACAAAATGACATTCTTATATCATTTGAAAAACTTTTGACAATCTGCAGCTGTGCTTTCATTTTCTCATCTGATGAGCTATACAGTTTTAAATCATCAACAAAGAGAAGATGAGAAGTTTTTACACTTTGTTGTTTTTTAGGAGGCAAATTGTAGCCATGGCCTAAGTTGTTAAGTAAACAGCTTAATGGGTTATTGGCAAGGCAGAATAGCAATAGTGACAGAGAGTCACCCTGGAATATCCCCCTTTGAATTGTTATCCCTGGGATAATAATCTGTCCTTTATCATTGCTTAATTACAAAATGGTCTGCCACTGTTTCATGGTCACTGTAATGCAGTTGATCAGTGTAGGGTGTATCTTATACATTTTTAAGCACTCTCTTATCCATGAATGTGGGATACTATCAGATGCTTTTTTTATAGTCAGTCCATGCCATACTTAAATTCTTCCCCTTTTTACTGCTCTCTACTATGACTTTAACAACAAATGATCCTTTGTTCCATATGACTTTCTTTCATCGCCCTTTTGTTCTACTGCCATAATTGAGTTTTCCTCTAAATGACTATAAACTCTGTCGGCGTCGACTCCCATGTATAGTTTATACGTCGTCAGAAGGCAAGTTATTGGTCTATTTATTTATTTATTTATTTATTTATTTTATTTTAGTTTACATTTGTTGACTGGGCTAGTCTAACTGGATATATGTCCATTTTCAGTAGAGGCCCGGGGAGAAAAGCTCCAAGCATTAGTAGTGACAAAGATTACAATATATAGTAATAGTCAAAACAAATTACAGGACATTGTTACATTGAGGTTGACATAAGTTATTTAGAGTACTTAGTAGGTTAACACACAGATCAAATAATGTGAGCAAAAATTTGAGAGAGAGCAATCAAAAAAGCAAAGACAATAGTGAATTGTAAAAAAAACATTTTTTACAGGTATGTGACATAGAACAGTGGAGTATAGAAGTGTAAGGAGAGCAAAAAGGGGAAGGAGACAACAGTCAGGGTATATCAGTCTGGGTTAGAGCAGGGACAAAGCCAGTGATTTTTAAGATATTCTTTAAGATGCTTTTTAAAGAGATGAGTGGAAGCAAGAGATGAAAGTTCACTAGGAAGCTGGTTCCAGCTTTTTCCTACTGTGTTGACGAAAAGTGAGTCCCCAGGTTTGTTATTAGGTTTAATAGTGGAGACTAGAATTTTGTTAGCTGAGCGTAGAGTTGCAAGATTTCTGTAGGGGGTAATCAGCTTAGTAATGATTGGGGTATTATTAGGGTGATAAAGGATCTTTTGGGTGATAACAAGTTGTTGACAGAGTAGTTGGTTCTACAGTTCTAACCATCCCAGTTGTCTGAGGTTATGACAGTGGTGAGTTCTGAAAGGGATGCCAGTGGCAAATCTGGTTATGCTATTGTAACTAGTAGAAAGTTTGGCGAGGTTGTTTCTAGATAGGTTGGTATATATTGCAGAAGCATAGAAAAGGGTAGAGGTACAAAATATTTTTTAGGGTAGCTCTCACGTTCACTCTTAAGAAGGAGCACTGTTTGCCTGTTGTTAGCCAGGTTGGTGTCTTTTGGGGCAAGCATATAAATAGTTCTTACTCATGGCTAAATCCTCATGCAAAGATGTTAATACTTTTAACCAAAAGTTAGGTACTACATCTGGGCCTAGAGTTTTCCAATTAGAGGCTTTTCTTAACTTTGTCTCAATCTCTCTGGCTGTTACTTCATCCCATTTCATATCCTGCACCTTTAAACATCTTATTCTTTCTTTTACTTCTTCTATCCATTTAGCATCTTTATAATACACTTTGATACACTTACATGTTTACGCTTTAAGTGACATTGCTGCGATATGACTTTAAGAATTTGAATTATGTTGGCGCCTAAAAAGGCATTTAAGCGTCTGAGGGTAATTGTTCAGAGAGTTCCGATGAAACCCTGTGGTAATGGGTGAAAGCGCTTAACTCAAATTTTGTTTTATTTGTATCTTCGTATCATTGTTTTGTTCGTGCCTGTTACAGAATAAACTCAGTGATTTTCGCACTATTACTTTTGTTGGTGTTCGTTTGGATTCAAGCTTTGAATCATTTCTTGGGCACTTATTGGTGTATTCGCAGTGGACATTTACGTAGTTACCTTTTTTGCGTGTATTACATTTAGCATCTTTGTTATATTCCACAGGATCTTCATAGATACTTCTCCAAAATGTATCTACTTCCTCTTTTTTTGGTGGTCTTTCAATTCCTTTTACCTTATTTCCCAATTTTCTATAAAACTTTTTTAGGTCATCAATAAATTGCGTATTTTGTACTTTTCCTTTATTATTTATCTGTGTATCTTCTAAGGTTTTCCACTTGTGCTGAAATGTTTAGTTTGTTGTTTGTGATAAGGCATGATCATACCTCTCAACCTCTTAGTGCAAGTAATCTGGACAAAGCCTATCAAAATGGGGGGACAATGTCCCAAAAATAGGGACATATTTTATATATTACTCATAAACTTAGAAAGTTGCTAGAGTAACAGGATTTGTTTTAGCATACCTTTTCTGAAGGATATGAGGTCTGAAACTGAAATGTATGTCATTATTTACTGACATAAATCCTTAGATCATCCCAGTGATTTACCAGAAAATACAAATTTTATTTGGAACAGACTAAAAATATGAGCCAAAAATCTGGACATTCGGCAAAAATCTGGGCAGTTAAGAGGTATAGATCTTGGTCTGACTAATACTGTGCATTGCTTTAATCACATCTGTCTTTCTTAATATTTTTGTTGATGTATTCCCTCTTCTATACCCTTCTAAGAGTGACACTTCTTGTCTTAATTGCTTTATGTTGTTGTTGTGTCTTTCTGCTTTTCCCGGTTAGGGGTCGCCACAGCAGAACACCAGTTCACTAATGATTGGTAGTTGATTTTTATGTGCTGAGTTACCAGCCCTGACGCACAACCTTCAACGAAGGTACGCCCATTCGCGCATGTCTTCACGCACCAGATTTCTCTGTTCGATACTTCCATGATGGTATTCGATTTCTCCCCTTCCTTTCCCTCACTACCCTGTAGTCTTGTGGTAGAACTTTATCAGTTATTAATTTAGCAGCACAGTAGTATATCCTGTTTTCTTCTATCAGATGGATCTCTGGACAGTTCTAATTACTGCATTCATTTGTTTTATCAGACTTCTGACTTTTTGGGTTTTACTGACCTTCTGCAGTCTATTTCTCTCATTGATCTCGATATATCTATCCATGTCTATTAAATCAAGCAGCTCTTCTCTTAGCTCGTTTTCTTACAAAACGTGGGCACATCTCTTGTTTTCCATTTCCTGTGGGCATTCTATAGAAAGTTCTATAGCATCTTCCTGTGGCACCTTCTCTTCAATTTTATCCTGTGCCATCTGTTGCTCTGTCATATGGGAACTCACTGGCCTATCAGTCCTCAACATTGACTGCATCAGATTTTCCACAGTTTCCTGTTCCTTTCCTTGCTATCTAGCTTCAAGTAAATGTTTATACTGATTTCCTGTGGAAGGCTCTAAAATATCTAGATATGGCACCTGACCAATTGCTTCCTGTTCCACTCATTTTCCCTTAATTTGGATAGCCATTGCTTTGTCCTGTTGTAGTGCTTTCTGCATTGGATTTTCTACACTGAATCCTTCACTTTGCAAGTACTCCATAACCTCAGTTTCTATTTTTTTTAACTTCTCAATTATTAATCTCCTTTTTTTCCTCTTTGTCTTCTTATTTTTTGTATTGTAAAGTTTTCCATGCCTGGGATTCCTTTGTCTGTATTTCTCTTCAAATATCTTTGGTGCTGCTCTTTTTGTACTGGTTAGTTTTGCTTAGGGATACCACCTGTCCCACTTTGCAAGGGACAGTCCTTCTTTAGGCAGTTGTGTCCTGCAAAAAAAATCAAAAAATAGCAAATGTCCTGAGATTTCAGGACAAAAATATTTCCTAAGTTTTCGTTAATAGTTGCATAAAACAGTTATTTTATATATGAAACTTCTATATATGTGAAGTAGCATAAGCAATTCAAATGTTACTAGAATAAGCTTTTATTTGTGCAAAAAAGTAAAGTTCTGTACTATGCACAGCTGTAGGTATGTTTTGTCCTGGAAAATCTTACATTTCTACAGAACATGTCCCACTTTGGGCATTTGAAAAGGAGGCAACCCTAGTTTTGCTTTCTCCTTTGCATAAATATTACACCATATTAAATCTGTTTTTCTTTTCTATGTCCATATTTCATCTTCAGGCGTTTCATGATATTCCTGTTTCTCTTTACTTTGGGGACTCACTCCATCATACTGTGATGTAACCTACATTCTACACCAAATCCTTCACTTTGCAGGCACTCCATAACTTCAACTTCTATTTTTTTTAACTTCTACTTTACTAATTTTCTTTTCTACATTCCATCTTTGTGATATTATTTTTTATTGAAAAATTTTCTATATCCAGATGCCTTTGCCTGTATTTCTCTTTGAATATCTTTAGGGCTGCCTTCTTTTTATTGATTAATCTGGCTTTCTCCTTTGCATAAATATTGCACACTATCAAATCGCTCTTTCTTTCCCATGTCCTTATTTCTTTTCTTTTTATATTGTTCCAATATCTCTAGGTTTTGTTGTTTATATTTTTGCACTTCCTCAGATGCTTCTTTTACCAAACAGATCAAAGTTTCTTGATCTATATACTGTTTTTCACAAATCTGTTGTATTAATGAACACAAATTTTCATTTGAAGCTTCTGACAGTTTTTCTTGCGGAAGTATGTTTCATTCTTCTAATTTCTCTCTTAATCATTTTGTATATCTTGAGCCTGGAAAGTCTGGGCTTTTTGCATAATAGTAACTATACATAACTTCTTTTTTATCCTCAGTAGTCCACTCTATCGTCTTTATGGCTCTTCTTTGGCCTATCAGTTTTTGTGATTTTTGTGGCCTGGTGCTTCCTTCTACAACAGGGGGGGCACCCTCCCCCTGGGCCTGGCCTGGCCCCATTGTAGGAATGTTTCCATATTTTGAGGATTTTACACTGTCATTTTTTTCATCTTGGCACCAGTGTGCCAACCAGGACTGGGCACTTTTTTATCCTGGGTCTTGTGCACCCCGCTATCTCTTTTAATTTTCGATCTACTTCTGTCCATGATATATGCTATATAAATACAGTCAGTATCAGTGTCATATCAGTGTTGCCTTGGTGAAATTTTGTGAAAGCAGTGTGCACCTCTCGAAGGTACTCACCAAGACTTGAGGATGAATTCAATTTCAGCACTACTCCTCTCATTTGCTTGCTGAATTTTCATCTCTCCATTCGGACCCCTTCATCTCTCCATTCGAACCCCTGGTTGCACAGATTGGGAGATGATCACTGAGACAGTCAGATATTGTACCTGAGGTGAAGTATTTGCTAGGGTCTGAGACTAGGAACTAGTCTTATAATGAATTTGATGTCTTGCTATAATCTGTGGGGATATTAATTAGCTGTATGAAACCAAATAAGGTCACACTACATGTAGGTTCTGAGACTAGGAACTAGTCTTATAATGAATTTGATGTCTTGCTATAATCTGTGGGGATATTAATTAGCTGTATGAAACCAAATAAGGTCACACTACATGTAGGTTGTCACAAACATTTTAGTTATAGGATTTAATTGGTGTCAATTAAACAATTGTTTTAACCATTAATTAAATTGGGAGGGGTATATAAGCAGGCACAGCCTTCATTCATTCATTTTACATCTGAAGAAGTCTGGTGGACAAAAATGCTTTGTATTGTGTGGCGTTCATGCAATTACACCTGCTGCTGCTTACACCTACAGGCTTGTGTTTTATTATTACCTCCTGCCTCTTTGGGTGCCTGTTGTGGTTTTACTGGTTCTTGGTTCTGTGGCACCCTTTCCTTGGAGTATTTGGACTACATGTAGGGGAGTTATAGATTAGGTCCAACCAATTAACATTCATGTTACCCAGTAATATTTTTTCTTGTGGAATTGTTATGGCTAGCAAGTGTAGGATATCTTCCAGTATAGTTGTATTGTCACCAGGAGGGATGTAAAGGACAGTAATACATATTTGTTTATAATTGTTCAATTTCAGGGAAGTAATAAGAAGCTCTGATTAATTGAGTCTGGGTATTGGTTTGTTGTAGGAGGAAATGTAGTAGTTGTTGGGAAATATTAAAGCAATACTACCACCTTTCCTCTTTATATGGTCATTACTAACGATATTATAGCTGGGTGGTATAATTTCTGAGTCATTTATGCTGGGTTTAAACCAAATTTCAGTTACAGTGAGAACATCAGGCTTATGTTGAGTAATCCAGGCATTGTAGTTCAGCAATTCTGTTTCGTATTCTTTTAACATTTACAGCAGCAAAAGTTAGATTATTGGGACTGGGCTTGACCATTGTAGGGTTAGAATTGTCTTGATGTTCGTTGTGATAGGTGGGGCCAGGATTAGGGTGAATGTCTCCTCCTAGAAGGATTTTAGTATATTGGGGAATTATTGACATTTGTTTTTTGAAGAGTATGTTTCCACTTAATTTTGTTTTGGTTAGAGAAGAAATGTGGTAAATCAGTCTGTATTTGGGGTAAATATGAGGGGCATCATTAAATAAGTTTGGTGTGATGTGTGGACAGTGTAGAGAAGAAGTATGAATAGGTGGTAGGAACAAAGCTGAAGATATATTAAGAGCTATTATAGAGTCATGGTATGATGAGAGGTGGCCTAGTAGCAGAAGAAGAATAGAGGATAAGCTGAGGAGTATCATGATTAAGAAAAGGGATCCATATATTATAGATGGCAGGTAGTTGGGAAGTAGGGATCAAGAAGGAAAAAGAAGCTGCAGGGCAGAAGGATATTTAATAGTGTTTGTGTCTATATTATCTATAAACAGTGATGTCCATAAAATTAATACATGCTGTTTTGGTTTCTGCTTTGAAGGATAGAACTCTATGGACCTTTAGAGCCATACCAAAGGACAGGCCTTTAAGACACTAATTACTTAAACTGTTCTAGTTATGATGTCTTGCAGGAAGATATACATAAATCTACTGAGAATGTACCACTGATTTGATCTTATGAAGTGTTCATATAGCAAGTTTTAGTTAATTAAAATTATTAATTTATATATGAAGTTTTATAGTCACAGAGTTTTTACTGTATTTGCTTTGATTACATAAATTTTACATGTAAACTTATAACTAATAGCTAGTCATTTCACCCTATTATATTTGGTTGGTATGGCTGCACTGAATGGTCCTTGAAGTTATGCAGATTCTATTTTATCTATATTATCTACTCTGGAAGGAACTGGAGAAGATTGTTATCAACATATCTCTCAACTGTCTGATTTTTGCAGAATGTCCAGATTTTTGCCTCATAATTTTGGTCTGTTTCTCATAAAATGTGTGATTTTCTAGCAACTCACTGAGGTTTAAAGTCACTAAATAATGATATACATTTGTGTTTCAGAGTTCATTTCCTTCAGAAAATACATGGTAACACAAATCCTGTTACTCTAGCAACTTTCTAAGTTTGTATGAGCAATATTTAAAATCTGTCTCTATTTTTTGGTTTTGTCCCCCCCAGTATTTTAGACGTTGTCCAGATTTCTGGTGCAAAGAAGTTGAAAGGTATGGTAATAAAACAAGAATAACTTTTGCCAGTGTCCACTTTAAAAAGACTCTCACAAGTTAGAAATATGACAAGACAAACAAAAAAGACAATACATACCTTTTGCTTTCGATTTTCCCCTTTGCATGCATATAGTTAGAAATATTACAAACAATAGCTGGCAATTTCTATAGGGGTAGTAAAGCTTGCTCAGCTCACTGGTGAGCCCTATCTTGTGATTTTAATTAAAGCAAAACTCTATAAACTGTTTTAGAATGGTTATTTCTAAACAGTGGAGATACATTTGCTACTAAATGGATGTATAGTTACTGTTAATGTAAAAACAGAGCACACATTTTTCCATCCAGTTACTGCTCATAGATATCAGTTTAAACTGTATGCCGCATGCAAAAGTGAATAAACCATTTATCTTGAAAAGTGTAAGAAATGCAATGAATTTTATTTAGGTAAACCCACAAGGAAATTTAAAAAGGCATGAATGAGCCATATTATGCTGTCAGTAAAAACTATCACTCATTCTGCAAGGTACCTAGGATTATGACTGGGTCGTGATCTGCCAAACTTTTTATGTGTCGAGACACAGACATCACAAATTTTACCTGAAAAGTGAAGCTTGAGTGAAAAATCTTAATATTTATGTTAGGAACAGACAACAAGATGGGTTATGAATAGAGATACTATATCTGAATTCTTTGCAAGTGCATTGAGCTTAACCTGGTTCCATGTAACATAACAGTTAAAGAAAAAGTGTTGGAGTGTTACATATTTGTATAACTCTGAAAGCTGTGCAGCACACTTACTACTACCACACAGAAATTGGCTGCTATAAATTAGAGGTAAGAAGTGAAAACAGCTTCAGAGCATGTTTAACACATCATTCAGTCAAAAAAAGAAAGGTTGTATTGTTTAATGCTTTAAAAGCTGTTTGCAGTTCCTGCCACTATTCTGTGGTGATCCTTGACTGCTGTTACTGCCTTAGCATGAGGCTAAATCTTAGCAGTGGTTAGGGGTGTTTAACAAGCCTGTCTTTTTCTCTGTTTTGGACTGTAATTGTGGTGCTCCTTGACCTACACAGAATTTATGCTTTAAGTTATTTCTGTCAGAGGAAATGAGAGAACATTTGTCTAGACAAAAAGGAGTATCACTGGTAGCTAATCTTTAAAGCAAGACTGTCATCCTGGTATGAAAGATAGAGTGAGCTTTAAGGTCATGCTAAAGTTAGATCTTTAAGACACTGTTAAGTTACACTGCAATTGTGAAGTCATGTGGCCTAATGGATAAGCCATCTGACTGCAGGTTCAAGTCCTACCATGGTTGCACAACAAGTAACATAGTCCTTTTTGAAGATTAACTAGAAATTTCAAATGCACTTGACTCCTTATAATCATATATTTTATGGTGGTTGGCATAATGGTTAAAATGTTTACCTCACAGACAAGATATACATGATTTGATTCTCAACAAATAAAACTGTTTAGGCTTAAAAATAGTCCAAAATAAGTATTGACCCAGGAGGTCAAATAGGTGAAGACATCTCCACCAAGAGGCCAGTCACTAGGGTAATCCCTCAGAGCTCAGTAATGGACCCATTCCTTTTTGGCATCTATTTCCCTAAAATGGAAGCAAATACTGAAGGTTTATGGCTGTCTATGTTTGTAGATGATTGCAAGATGGAGGTTACTACTGACTCCCCTGCAGACACTAGCATTCTTCAAGAAGGCCTATCTCTCACTAATGAATGGTGCCAAAGCCACAGTCTTAAATCAATGCTAATAAATGCATAATTGTATCCTCTGGGAAGTCAACCATCCCGGCTAATTACCATGTCAATAATTCACCCCTAAGAGTTATTTTATATATCAAGTTTTAATCACGTTTCAGAGTTTTAAGTACATTGTTTTTTATTTTATTGCCATACATTTTACCAGATATTGATGGCGTTCTGTATCCTGCATCCTCTCCCTCCCCCAAAAAGCATCAGCAAATCATTCTGACTACACTGTGATCTGATATTGTTACACTGACAAGGCTGCTAAACATGTCTGAGTAAGAAATGTACACAAAGAATAGACATGAGACCAGTCCTCAGCTTTATATTATATGAATGAGGGCATATACTTCCCAGCTCTGGCTCCAGTTTACTTTCACCCTGATATTGTTATAAACTTGTGTCAAGATGTATAAAATAGATGAGATGTAATAAGAAACAGTGAAGCACAAAGCAGCCTTAACACTGAATAAATGTGTTTTACAAATGTTATAGCATTATTTACTATTTATCCACCAAGTTTTATACCAGGGAACACAGTACAACACAAAGCAACCAAAACATGGCATGAAGGGATGCAATGCAGAATACAAAACTGCATAGTTCATGATACCCTATAGCACAGTGCTAATGGGAACCACACAATACTAAGCCCATGGTATGCCCAGTATAGCTGGCATCGGCAAGTGGCTTTGGATGGACAGAGGAAGAATAATGCAGGGTATTCAGACTCCAGTGTGATATGTATGAATAGCAGGGGATGACTAGGGTCATGGCAGTGCAAGGTGGAAAAACACCCAGGTGTGCCACAGAGACTGATGCCAGGTATGACTGTGGGAACACCCACCATCAGGACAGCCATCGGTGGCACTGCTTTACTTTTTACTTCATCCTTTATTAACCAGGTTATTTCCAGTAAGCTAGTGACGTCTTTTCAGGGGAAACACCAAAGTGGTATTTATACTACTAGAGGACATTTGGCCAGAGCATCAGGGGAACTTCCTCTACTCTTTTTGAGAGGTGCCGTGGGATGTTTTCAATACACCTGAACTAGCACCAACTCAAGCAGATGGGGCTTCAGTTTAATGTCTCAGCACCTCTGTTACGCTGAGCTTCAGTGTCAGCAATGAAAATGAATCCAAGCACCTGGGTGAGTCCTGCCTGTTCTTTCATTTGTTACAAAAGCATACTCTTCATTACTGTCAGTTTTATTAATCTCGCCATTTTTACAATGGTGAGTAAATCATCTTCTCCTTCCACTGACACAGATCCATTGTCTGTGTAACTCACCCCCCGTCCCAGGTGATTGCTGAAAGACATGAATTTTTCAATACAACTACACAGGGTTTAACATCCTCTCCTGACCCCCAGCCAACAGTGGTAATTGGTGGCTCCATCAAGCACAGTGGCGAATGTAGGAGGCAGAATATCAATGGCCAGCAACATATAAATCCTGCTCACTGCTTGAAGTGAGTGTCACAATGACCATTACACAATGTATGTGCAGGGCAGTCATCCAGGCACATGCAAAAATCATCAAGTCTACAGCACACCTGATTAGTATGGTTTGTGAGCTGTGAGATTACCATAGAAAGGATTTAGCCTACTCCAGAAACATAATGACAATGCACCAGAAAGAGTCTATAGCCTCCAATTGCCTATCTGCTGCTGCACACCAGTGCTAATGCCATCCAAATGGCTGTCTGTCATCTGCCTACGATGAGAAAACCCTCATAGGAAAGGAAAGTTGTAGTTAAAGTCATGTACTGGCACATCCCTCCCCCCAAGTGATGACCAAAAGTTTGCAATGGCCTGTTGTTTGTGCACATAAAAAGTAGACCAGCCTTAAGGTAAAGTGCTGGTACTGGTGACATTCTTTTGAGCACATATAGATGAGGATGTGCACAGTCATCATCAATGTTTACGGAGTTCCCCCGAAAACCTTTCATATACTTCAAGCCATCCACTGTTGTTTGCTGATTTCCCATGCAGTTGGTTGGTAGCAGAACCTTTATACACTGTATTTTATTTTGTACCTCCCGTTTTTACTGTTTGTTAGAAGAAAAGAGTAGATTGTAGGCATGCGCAACACAAGTTACATCTAGCTAGGCCCCTTGGGAAGGCTAGTGTGTGCCTGCCTACAATCTACCCTTTTCTTCTAACAAACAGTAAAAACAGGAGGTACAAAATAAAATACACCTACTGGGTGCATTATAAAGAGCATCTGTTGACTTAGTGTGACTTGCACAACTGACACACTAGCTCAGAATAATTACTGGAAAATGAAGGATTAAGAGCCTGAAGGAGAAAGAAAGGGAAAAGGCCACAACAAATAACTATGAAGAAAAATAAATTGACTAATGTATATAATGTTAAAAAGAAAATATACTAAAGAAAAGGGCAACACTTTGACTTGTAATACCCAGATCACAGGAAATTATAACATTGTTCAATCACAAAAAATATCATTCTACAGAAAATGACATTACTGTAACAAAGAAGGTAGAAAAAAGAGATAATGGTCAGAGTGCAAGCAGGAAATCTAAAGTCAACTTGGAAGGATTAAAGTGCATTGCTATAAGAGAAAAACAGAAATTCTGATATAGGCAACATGGTACAGGCTGTGAAAATACAAAGATAGATGAAAATTGTATGCTTGCAAATGATGCAGATGGGAAAATGGTGAGATTAATAAGGCTGATGGTGATGAAGAGTATTCTTTTCTAACAAATGAAAGAACAGACCTGACTAAATTAGAGAGAGAAGAGTCTGCAGATCAGGTCGGAGATGATATACTACTAATTGAAGATTTGATTATTAAAGGAACTGATACTTACATTTGGAGGGAGGATAATGGACATTGAATAATGCTATGCTTGGCAGGAGCAAAATTAGTGGATATGAGCAGGGCCATCAGATAACAACATGTAAGGAAGTATGCATTCATGATGGATCACATGATCTCATCCTTAAGGACTCATTGTTAGCAGAAAATGTACAACCATCTTAGATAACATAGCTTGTACAAACAAAATATATTTTTCACAAATAACATATAGAAAGGAAAGTGAAGTCAGTCTAAATGATGAAAAAATGGGGGGTAAATACCTACATTTAAATGGCCCATGTTATAAAGTGGGAATGTATAGGACATCCAAGCATAAGTTTGGGCATACATGTATTTAGATATAGAGAAGAGAAGTTGGAGTAACACATCCACATTAGTTGTTAACAATAACAAAGCTTTTTATTGGAAAATTTCCTGCAGTTAGATAAGATTGATGTTATTATTATTTGTGTCATGATTTATATGTTTTTTTCTGTAACAGACTTTCTAACAAAAAAATCAGGTGGAGGTGTTATGTATGGATTATAAACTGTAAAGTGGCCTGTGAGTATTACATCCTTTATGATAACACTAATACTGCAGATAGTGTAACTACAGCAATAAAAACAAATTAGAATTACTGGAGTGCACAAATATACAAATAGCTAAAGTCAAGTGTTGATGATCTAGAGGAATTCATGCATTTCTCACATGAAGGACAGGAAGGCAAAATGATAATTGCTGGATACTTGAATTTACCAGAGGCAGACTGGAATAATACTGATTCTACAATATCCTTAATGAAATTGTTTACAATGTATGTACAGGAATAACAGTTGTTGCATATTGTCAACAAATGTATCAGAGAACAGAACATAATGGATATTGTTTGTGTTCCTAAGGAGATGATTATTACTTCATGCCAGGTTTTACTAGCTTTAAAGTACATTGACAGTTAAGTTATAATGAACAACCTAGTGCTATATAATCACGCTAAACTTAAATCTAAACAAATACACAGATTATTAATATTAGGTCATATAAAAGCAAAACAGTCACTATGTAAAACTAACTGGAATTATGCATTAAGTGGAGAGACTGCAGAAAGAACATGTCAAGTTTTGAAAAAAAATTGTTTTACTGTGAAAAAAAAATGAAACAATGTTTAACATCAGGATCTAGACAAACAAGGTCAGGAGGATATATTTCCATAGGAACAAAATACCTAAGATAAAACTATAATTTAGAAAACTAAAATAAATAATCTGGACAGACAAATTAAACATAGTGCGATGCAAAATCAACAAAATATTGAAGAAAATGTATTTTAAGATATTGAGCGTAATAGAAAACCATTTTATAGATATTTAAGATGTGGTAGGAGTCCATACCTCTCAACTGTACAGATTTTCACAGAATGTCCAGATTTTTGCCTCATATTTTTGGCCTGCTTATCATAAAATTGTGGTTTTCTGACAAATTATTGTCAAGTTTTTGAGGACTGAAGTCAGAAAATAATGACAGACATTTGAGATTCAGTCTTCATACCTTTCTGAAAGTTCATGCTAATGCAAAACCTGTTATTCTATCAGCTCTCTAAGTATGTAAGAGCAATATTTAAAAACTGGCCCTATTTTGGGACCTTTGACCCCCTATTATTTATGATTTTGTCCCAATTTCTTCTTTCTAAGAGGTTGAGAGGTATGGGTAGGAGTAAAGTCATATACATAGATAATTTTTATGTAGATTCTAAAATTTATTCTCAAACACAACACATTGTAAATATATTTACAAAATCTTATGCAAAATACTTTGGGATTACAAAAGGAGAAGTAATTTGTGTTAATAGCATCCAGATAATTTCAGCTACTAAGTTTAAATTAGATTATGCTGAAAATTGTTTTACAAATTGGATCCAAGCTAAGAACAGGGGTGAAATGGAATTAGTAACAATGACATGAGAACAATTAAAGGTAAACCTACAGTACCATTACATCTCTTATTCACATGTTGGTTATATATGGAAAGAGAGACTCCTCAATGATGGAAACATCCTTGTGTTAAACCCATGTTTAAGAAAAAGAGGGAATTAAGTGAAAGCCAGAGTCATATAGACTAATATATCTACTTTCTTGCTGAAGAAAAATGGAGAAGGTTATTTTAAATAAATTATTGTTAGAATCGGAAAGGTTATGATTTAAAGCCCTATATCAGCATGCATATATTTTAACTAGGTCTGTAACTACTTACAACATTCTCTTCAATAATATAGTGAAAACTATAAGTAAAAAAGTGTGTGAAGATAATTTATGTAGATATATCTCCAGTCTTTCATAGGGTAATACAGAAAATGTTAATCAATAATTAGAACAACTATGCATTGATGTAATCTTGATAAGATAGATAGGTGCATGGCTTACAAATAGTACATGTCAAATATCATGCAGTGGAACAGGTAAAATTCTAGGGTACAGTCAGAGTGTCCCACTGGGTTATTTCCTGGACCCATACATGTTTATATTGTATGTTTCAGATTTATCTTTTCTATCTGAGGTGTTCTATAATTTGTATGTTGATGACTTGAAAATGGGATAAGTGACTATATTTGTTATCCACAGGACATGTCTGCAAAATAGAATGATTAAATTGACCAGATGGGAACAGGAGAATGATATGTTGATAAATGCATCAAAAACTAAGCATGTGAGATTTAGGAGACTTAGTTGAAGACTGACTATTTAACATAACACACAACAGCTGAATCTTCAACTCTTATTAAGAATAAAGACATAGGTGTACAAGCAGATCCAGTAGTGGGTCTTTCTGATCATGTCAGTCAACTGCATAATGATAGTTATAAGTCAGAGATGATGAAATCATTATTTGTAAATTACACACATTATGAAATCTTCTTCTTCTTTCGGCTGCTCCCGTTAGGGGTCGCCACAGCAGATCAACTGTTTCCATTTCTTCCTGTCCTCTGCATCTTGCTCTGTCACACCAACCACCTGCATGTCCTCTCTCACCACATCCATAAACCATATCTTAGGCCTTCCTCTTTTCCTGTTACCTGGCAGCTTCATCCTTAGCATCTTTTTCCCAATATACTCTGCATCCCTCCTCAGCACATGTCCAAACCAGCGTAATCTTGCCTCTCTGGCTTTGTCTCCAAACCTTCCAACCTTGGCTGACCCTCTAATATACTTATTCCTAATCCTGTCCATCCTCATCACACCCAGTGCAAATCTTAACATCTTCAACTCTGCCATGTCAAGCTCAGACTCCTGCCTTTTTGTCAGTGCCACTGTCTCCAACCCATATAACATAGCTGGTCTCATTACTCTCTTGTAGACCTTCCCTTTCACTCTTACTGGTACTCGTCTGTCACAAATCACTCCTGACACTCTTCTCCACCCACTCCATCCTGCATCTACTCTCTTCTTCACCTCTCTTCCACACTCACCATTACTCTGAACTGTTGATCCCAAGTACTTAAACTCATTCACCTTTGCCACCTCTACTCCCTGCATCCTCACCATTCCTCTGTCCTCCCTCTCATTCACACACATGTATTCTGTCTTAGTCCTGCTGACCTTCATTCCTCTTCGCTCTAGAGCATATCTCCACCTCTCCAGGGTCTCCTCCACCTGTTCCCTACTCTCACTACAGATCACAATGTCATCTGCAAGCATCATAGTCCACGGGGACTCCTGTCCGATCTCGTCTGTCAACCTGTCCATCACCATTGCAAATAAGAAAGGGCTCAGAGCTGATCCTTGATGTAATCCCACCTCCACCTTAAACAAATCCGTCACTCCCACCGCAGACCTCACCGCTGTCACACTACCCTTGTACATATCCTGCACCACTCTTACATACTTCTCTGACACTCCCGACTTCCTCATACAATACCACAACTCCTCTCTAGGGACCCTGTCATATGCTTTCTCCAAGTCTACAAAGACACAATGCAACTCCTTCTGACCTTCTGTGTATTTCTCCAATAACACTCTCAGAGCAAACATTGCATCTGTAGTGCTCTTTCCTGGTATGAAACCATACTGCTGATCACTAATCATCACATCCCTTCTTAACCTAGTTTCCACTACTCTTTCCCATAACTTCATGCTGTGACTGATCATTTTAATCCCTTTGTAGTTACTACAGCTCTGCACATCATCCTTATTCTGAAAAATCGTTACCAAAACACTTTTTCTCCATTCATCAGGCATCCTCTCACTTTCCAAGATTTCATTAAACAATCTAGTTAAAAACTCCACTGCCATTTCACCTAAACACCTTCATGCTTCCACAGGTATGTCATCTGGACCAACAGCCTTTCCTTTCTTCTTCCTCTTCATAGCTATCCTTACTTCCTCCTTGCTAATCCACTGCACTTCATGATTCACTATCCACACATCATCCAACCTTCTCTCCCTCTCATTCTCTTCATTCATCAACCCCTCAAAGTACTCTTTCCATCTGCTCAACACACTCTCCTCGCTTGTGAGTACATTTCCCTCATTATCCTTTATCACCCTTACCTGCTGCACATCTTTACTAGCTCGGTCCCTCTGTCTAGCCAATCGGTACAGGTCCTTTTCTCCCTCCTTAGTGTCCAACCTTTTATACAACTCTTCATACGCCTTATCCTTAGCCTTCGCCACCTCTCTCTTTGCCATGCACCTCATCTCCTTATACTCTTGTCTACTTTCTTCATCTCTTGGACAATCCCACTTCTTCTTCGCCAACCTCTTTCTCTGTATACTCTCCTGTACTTCTTCATTCCACCACCAGGTCTCCTTGTCCTCCTTCCTCTTTCCAGATGTCACACCAAGCACCCTTCTAGCCATCTCTCTTACTAGCTCTGCTGTAGTTACCCAGCTATTCACTGCCACCCAGTGCCTGTCTTAACTCTTCCCTGAACATCACCTCACAATTACCCTTTTTCAATTTCCACCATTTGATCCTTGGTGCTGCCCTCACACTCATCCTCCTCTTCTTGATCACCAATGTCATCCTACAAACCACCATCCTATGCTGCCTAACTACACTTTCCCCTGCCACCACTTTACAGTCTTCAATCTCCATCAGACTGGCCCTTCTACATAAGATATATGTAAACCTTATAAGAAAACAAGCATGAGTAAATTGGAAAGGGTATAGTGAAAATATGCTGTGGACATCCATAGATGTGAAAGTCTAAGTTATTACGAAAGATTATAATTTCTGAACTTGTACATTGTCTCATATAAATATTTAAGAATTGACCTTATTCAGATATATAGGACATTTAGAAACATCTACCTCTAGGAATGGTTGGGGTTAGTAAAACGTAGTAGAAAAGCATTACTCAACTCATATCAGAGATTATATAGGAATTTGAGCTGTAATAATAAGTTCCCGAGAGATTAGCTAATGCCTGAAATAAACTACCAAAGTATATTAAAGTGACAATTAGTTTAGATATTTTTAAGAAGAACTTGGATACTTATTATGGTAATAGCTGTTTTGTATACTGGCAGGCTTGAAGGACACTATTACCTGTGCCTAAAGTATTTGTATGTATGTATGTATGTACAGTATGTATGTATGCATGTGTGTATGTGATTTGAAGCCTTTTCCCAATTGTTCTTTTAACCTTTTCAAGTGACTTAAAAAAGAATCGCTGGTGTCTAGTGTTCTCCCCTGCCCATATATCTTTTGTTATGCAAAACTGTTGTCCTAATAACTTTTTAAGTGACTTCATGGTAGTATTGAAAGAGTATTTCTGGTGTGTAGTATTCTTCCACTCATACCTCTTTCATGTTGCACATCCTGTTGATCTACTACCTTTTTAAGTGAACTAGGATGAGAAAATAGGAGTCAAACCACCACGAATAAAATCCAATTCTTTATTGTAAAGTAGAGATAAGCGCTTTCGCGTGCAGCCAAGAGGCACGCTTCTTCAGATCTATCAAATAGAATTACTAATGTCTTTTTATACAGAATTATTTAATTGAAACAATCAATTAATGAATTAAT